>NW_027266892.1:0-100629 GCF_046630445.1 Rutidosis leptorrhynchoides | reverse complement strand
AGAGCGGAAAGCGGTCCTCCCATCCCTTTCCGGAACAAAGCCCAACAGCCTACGGAGATAGCCGGCGATGTCGGCGGGATAGGACTCTCTATCCGTAACGGGCAAACCATCAGTACGCAGACCCAGTAATACCTCCACATCTTCGAGCGTGATGGTGGCATCGCCTACGCATAGGTGGAAACTGTGAGTTTCGGGCCTCCAACGTTCGGCGAGTGCTGTCAGGAGATGATGGCCATACTCCATATAACCTACGGTCGAAACTAACCCAAACCCCATCATCTCTATAAACTCATCCACCCGAGGTATGAGGTAGATGGCTTCCCGCCTACACTCCCAAAAAAATACGTCGGCTCTCCGAACGATTAGCGCCCTATCACACTGCTCGTCCGATAAATAAATATGCAGCGATCTATGCTGCGGCTGAAACCATAATAGATCTTCCTCCTTAAGTCCCTGAGGAATCCATGAAGATCTCTGCGCCATAACCTGTGAAAAACAAAATTATTTATACGGGTTATTCAGAATAATTTATTATTAAAATTAAATATTGATATTGATTATTCAACATAATTTTTTATTAATTTTACATATTTATTTTAAAGAGATTATTAATTAAATATATTTTTTGACCAATTGTATACATTTCAAATTATTTAAATAGACTAAAATTACGGATTTATTCAATCTGATTTTTTATTTATAAAATTTATAATTTATAAAATTGGACCGAAAAAAAATCTGACGGGAAAAATTGAACCTAAAAAATGCACAGGAAAATCGGACCGGGAAAATCGGACCTGAAAAATCGGACGGGAAAATTGAATTGGAAAAATCAGACCGGGAAAATCGAAGTCGAAAATCGGACCGGAAAATCAAACCGGAAAAATCGGTCCAAAAATTCAAACCGGAAAAATCGGTCCATAAATCCGACCGGAAATCGCACCAAAAAATCGGAAACAAATTTTGAACCAAAAATCAAACCGGTTTGGTCATACAATTCTAATCGAAAAAACTGAAACGGAAAAATCAAAAAACAAACTTTCACACCCGAATAACCATAAAAAACTCAACAATACATAAAACAAATCCGAAAACAACTCTCAATTGAAGAATTTTCGGAAAAATATTAACTACATTGATTTAACAAGCTAAATTGGGACCGAATTTTAAAAAAAAAAAACCTGAATATATGTATTTTTCCGAGTAGTATACGAGAGTGAGGAAAAAAAGAATCTTTCCGGCGATCCTATAGATTGATAAAAATTTAAAATCTGTATGTTATTTGGAGAAGAAGAAGGGTGACGGAGAAGAAGAAGGAAGAAAGACGCAGATCTGGTTTTTAAATTTTTTTTTCCCGGTTTTGACAAACCCGGGTCAACCATTCTCTGCATGATCGCCACGTGTCACGCTCCCCTTTATCCCGTGTTCACCAAACCCGAGAATGGGTTTTCCCGTGTCTCGTACCGGTTTTGACAAATCCGAGATTCACTAATTGCTTAATTAGCACTAATCTCCCATTATTGACGAATCCGGGAATGGTGGATTCGTCTACCGCAAGCCAAAAGCTCATTTTTCCGTCCACCTATTAAGACTAGATATCATTTTTATAATTTTCCGTGAAAAGTACAATAAATTTTCATTATTTTATGTAGAATGCAATAATTTTTTAGGAAAAAAAATGTCTTGTAAATAGTAAGAGCAATATTTGATTGATTAAAATGAATGAAAGTTAAAATAATTATACTTAGCTTTTTAATATAAAATCACCATCATAAATTAATAATCCTATTTTATTTTGATTTAATTAGTTCTTTAATAATAAAATAGTTTTGATTAGTTTCATTAGAAATTTGGATTCAAGAGGTCGAAACTCCAATATAGTGTTATGCTTTAGCCCTTAAATAAGAATGTGTTAGGGTCTGTTTGTTTGGACTTAATGGATCTTAATACACCTCTTAATTTTAATGATTCAGATTTTGTCCCATTAAGAGTGTTTGTTTTTTTATTAAAAAAATCACTTATTATCTCTGAAAGGATCTTATCACTTAATAGAATTCAGATGTTAGTTAATCACCATAATTAATTAGTTAAAATATTTTTTTATTTTCTTCCTAAACCTACAACACGTCTCTCATATTTCACTTTACAAACCCCTTTTTTTCATTCTCTCGACAATTGAAAAGCTGTCAGAGACTTGCTTTCAATCTCTACCTTTATACAATCCTAAATACCCCACCCTCTCCAATATGACGAAGCTCTAAATCGGAAACTATATCAATTTTATTATTGAATTTTTTTTGTGTAATTATTTAATATAATCATTTTTTAAAGAAAAAATTATAATTGAGATGTATTCAGATTTTTAAAAAACAAACAGTTTTAATAAATCTCTATTCAGATTCAGATATCACATCTTAATATTTATATGTGTATTCAGATTCAGACATTTTAATCTTAAAAAAACAAATACACCCTTAATTTGGAATAGTATTTATAATATATTTCGTTTTAATTTGAACATTTTTAAAATATTTATTTTTTATTCAAATGATAAAAAATTTAAAATATCTAAAACAGGATAAAACATGCTTCAAAGTTCAAACACAAAACGAATTCATCATTATTTTTATTTTGATACAATTTTTCAATTTTTATACAAAAAGATTATCCTTTCCTTATCATTCCTATTTCCCAAAAGGAAAAAATATCTAAACCAACTTTTGTTTGTATTTGTAATATCAGCTGTCAATCATCAATCATTTTGACTTTGACTTTGCCACGTCATAACTATCCAAACAAAGCTTTGAAAAGTTCAATCCTACATCAGCACCTTGCAATAGCAAACGTACAACCTTCTACACTGTCACTCAAATCCAACGGCCGATATTCAGATCAAAAGCATGAACCTCGAAATTACCTGATTACCCTTACAAGCACGTGTCTGTCTAGCCCAAAAAATGTTTTATTTTATTTTGAATTCGTTATTATCATATTTTTTAAGATCAAAATAAATGAGTTGTATTAATCGTCTATGTTATTTTAAGAGTTTGACAATGGACATTTTCATTATTTTTTAAGTTTGCGATATAATGGGATGGACGATTGTTTACTCTTAAAATACAGATAAAACTGTAGGAATTAAAAAAAATGAAATTTTTTTGGCTTAATTTATTTTATTTTTTAAATGAGTTACTTTTAATATACTCCTAAATTTTTTCAATTTTTAAAAAATAATTATATTAAACTTTTCATTTTTTATGAAGAAAATATAAAATTAGATATTTTGAAAACATGAAAAGTATACGAAAATTACTTATTCATAATTTTAAAAATATACGAAAATTATTTTTCAAAAATAACCATTTTAAAAGTCGAAACAAACGGAACTTTAATCTCAAACTCCCCCTATCATAATTTCCTATATTGAATTCCTTATTCAATATTTTTTATCCGTCTATTATTATTACCGAATATTCTTACCGATCAACTTTAAATATAGTATAATAAAATTATACTTGATCGACTTAAAATGTCATTTTATATTTTATGTAATTTTTTCAATCTTATTATATGCTATTAATTTCAATATAAATATTTATGATTTTAAAATAATAATAATTATATATGTAATTTTTTTTTTATTAATAATTTTTTAAGATTCATAAAGACTTGAAATGATCCGAACGGACGGAGGGAGCAAATAAAATTATTATTTTCTTGACCGAAAATTCTAACAAACCTGCTTCAATGCCGTTGAAAACATCATCGAACTGATCTTTTCTTCATCATTTCAATTTCTCAAGCTCAGTCCAGTATATATTCATTCATTAATATATATATACATATCTATATATATATATAATTCGAGCTTTTGTTCAATTCAGCATCAATTAGGGTTCTGTTCATCGGAAAATGAAGTCTTCGTTTGGGAAGCTACGAAGATTTGCTACACTTCATCATCACAAAAGCGGAAACGAACATGGAAAAGACAAAATCGACATTTTAGAACAATCAGTGCTCTTGGATGACCTCTCTGAAGCTGCTGAGGTAACTCGATTCTGCCAATTATATATATAAAACGTTTTAATCAGGCAATTCTTCGTCTAATTTGGATTAATTGAGCTGTAATTGGAATTGTTAAGTAATTCGATTCATTGTTTTCGGCTCTGAATTGTTCCAATTTAATGAAGTATTGCATCAAGAGATCAAAAATCACTGTTATTGAAGTGTAAATTAGGAAGTTAGTGTATAATCGGGCATTTGCTGAGTGTCAAATTGTTGCCCTGCTTGAATTTCTATGATTATTGTTTCCTGATTTTGATTTCTTCACCTCTTAGGAAATGCAAAACATGAGAAATTGCTACGACGCCTTACTTTCAGCGGCTGCTGCCACCGCAAACAGCGCTTACGGTAAATGAAACCTCGTCTTTTGTCTAATTTTTGAATGGTAGCTGAGGTTGCTCTACTACTGTAGTTTGAAATTTATTTGCTGGCATTAGTTGTTTTACATTAGGCTCGATGTCAATGTTTATTTCAGTGGAATTCTTACAACTTTATGTCGTGGCTATTTCTGTATTTACACATTTGATCTTTTGGTGTTTCAGAATTCTCAGAGTCTTTGAAGGAAATGGGTACATGTCTGTTAGAGAAATCCTCATTGCACGATGATGAAGAAAGTGGTATGCCAATCCCTTCCTGAATGAAACAGAAAAGATTCACTAGGCACTCATGCTCAATAACTGATAGGATGAAACTTTTTTGTTTTAATTTACACACATCTGCTTTTCTTCTTGGGTAATAATTCGTTGTCGGAGTCAAGAGATGCAAAAGTTTTGAAAACATGCTGTCCCACCTTGTTAGTGATTAAGCTTAGGTGTTGTTGGTTTAAATTTGAAAACCTCGGGTAATCAACATTTGTGATATGCTTGTGAATTGAATTTATACCTTGTTTTCATTTTCTAGTATTCTTTATGGAGCTTAATTTGTCCTGTCAGTTAGTCTTCAAGAGAGTTACAATGCTCTCTCTTCTCTTGGACGACTAACTGACTATATTTTTATACTATGATGGTTAGCATGTCATTATGAGATAAAATATAATCAGCTAGACGTGACTTCTGTGCTAATTAGCTGTGGTTCGTTGCAGGAAGAGCTTTGGAAATGCTGGGTAAGGCACAGTTTGAACTTCAGAAAAGTGTTGATAGATATGTGAGTAGCTATTGTCATCTTGTTATGTCTAAAATTTCTGATATGAGCTTCTTGAAGTGCCATTCAGCTCCACATCCTAATTTTGTTTTGTATTATTTTCCAAATTCAGCGATCTCATATCTTCTTGACAATTACGAATCCATCAGAGTCTCTTCTCAATGAACTTCGGACAGTTGAGGTATGTTTTCCAAGCACCATTTCCAAATGTTGGGTTTTGATGGTCACTGGATGATGTTGTGTCCTTGGTGGCAGTCTAAATCATTACTAAACCAAGAAGCACAACCTTTCAGTAGCAGCAATAGGATTTATTTTGGATAGATTTTTGTTATCATCTTGAATTTGCATGAATCATGATACACATTGAAAATACTTGATACTTTTATCATTTATTTATATTGTTAATTATGCTTATAGCTTGCTTATCAATGCAACAGGATATGAAGCGACATTGTGATGAGAAGAGGTATGTTCCCTTTGTTTAGCATGTCTTCTTCTCGTTGCTTGTAGTGAAGTCTTCTGACTTTGGACATATCATCTTCAGAAACCTATATGAATTCATGAAGGTTCAGCAAAAAGAGAAAGGAAAGTCAAAAGGAGGAAAAGGTGAAACCGTTACTTTCCAGGAATTACAAACAGCTCATGAAGCATATAATGAAGAGGCCACTTTTGTGTTTTTCGGTTGAAGTCTTTGAAACAGGGGCAGTCCCGAAGCCTTCTTACGCAAGTTGCCCGTCACCATGCGGCTCAGGTTTCTTTCTTTTACTATCATTATTTCTTTCTTTGGCTCCTTTCTAATGTAATGGTCCTAGAATTTTTCAGATTTATATAAACTTCTTTGTTTCTCGAGTAGGATTATTCACATATAATTTTTCCTTTCTGTTATTTTTTTGGACAGTTGAATTTCTTTCGAAAGGGACTCAAGTCACTCGAGGCAGTTGAACCCCACATAAAACAGGTCACTGAACAACACCACATTGATTACCAATTTCAAGGACTGGAAGATGATGATGGGGATTATGAGGATGACGACGACGACGACGGCCATGAGGACAGTTATGATGCTAATGAAGGAGAGTTAAGTTTTGACTACAGAAGGAATAAACGGGGGCTTGATGCTGTTCCCACATCTGCTAATTCAAAAATGGAGGTGAGAGTGTATTTATTGCAAATGTATTGTATCTTCTAAATTGTAACTTGTGTTTATGATATGGAGACATCTTATTTCAGGTGGATGAAATGGAAATTTCATTTCCCCGAGTATCGACCACGGAAAACGCCGAGGTATGATTAAGCATGAATACACACTACGCTGCTTTATTTCTTGGCGTACACGAATGGTATTCTTAAAATTTCTGCATGCAGATTAACCAAGACCAAAGCCAATTCGAACAACAACCCTCAATTAGAGAACCTAGAGTTGGCAGCTACTCAGCCCCACTTTTTCCGGTGAAGAAAATCGAGCCATCTGATAAAATAAAACAAAGGCAACAGTCTTTTACACGAAAGACGAGCACGCACGTCCTGCCGACGCCGAACAACGCAAAGGTCACAGCCGTACCCCCAAGATCGAGTCTGTCAGCACTTCCAACGAGGCCGACTAATTTGAGCGGACGTACACCACATCTATGGCACTCTTCTCCATTAGAACCGAAGAAATTGACGAAGAAAGATTCCGGCGACGGTCACTTGTCCGTACTAAAGGAGAACAACAATAACAAACTCGAAAGTGCTCCTCTACCTCCACCTCCGTCCGACGGGCCCCACCAGGATACCTATAGTAGTGCAGCATCCGATTCTAAGAAACTCAAAAGGCAAGCTTCCTCAGGTCCTTTAACGAGTAAACCATTCCAACAACAACAGCAAATATCTTCTCGGAATCCTCCGTCGACATCTCCTAAAGTATCTCTGACTGCTTCGCCTCCCAAGGCGGCGCCTTCCTCTTTTGTTTCTTCTCCAAGAATTAACGAGCTCCATGAACTTCCGAGGCCTCCTCCAGCAAAATCATCTCCAAGTTTGGTCGGACACTCGGCGCCGCTAGTCTATCGGAATCAAGAGTCGAAAATTCCAAACGCAACCGCGTCTCCGCTGCCGACTCCACCCGACCGCTCATCGTTCCTCGTAGTTTCTCGATACCTTCAAATAGTCAAAGAGCCATGGCATTACATGTATCCAAGCTTTTAGAGACGCCGAAAGCTTCATCGGAGAAACCTAAGGATCTCGAATCTCCGCCGTTAACTCCGATCGCCCTTACGAGTATAAAGCTCGTAACTGTTTCCGAAGCTTCCTCTCAGTCTACAAGTCATAGGAGAGAAGAATGATGAAGATGATGATTCTGCACATTATAATATATTCGAAGCTATTCTCTCAAAGTTGGAACCTTTTCAATTTAGGTTCATTGATTCATGTTGAATAGTTCATTTCATATTACTAGATTTATAATATAGTATATGAAATATGTCCACCATTTATGCCAATACACGTTGCACATAGAATCACAGTAGCAATTTCAGTCACTTAATATTCTTTTGGATCGTATCGGCCTGAAATCTGAATTCGAAATAATATTTTATGCGCTCAATTTCGATCATAGTCGTAGATATTATCTGTATCAGTCGGTGGGAATTATTGATTGTATTGCGATATGTATTCCGATACGGGTTTAATTCAAGTAAACCATTTGAACTTTGTTCGGTCTAATTGGACCGGTTCAACCAATTTATGAAAATTACAGAGCGCCTGGCTCGCTTTCATTATTTTACAGATGAACTGTGTTTTGAGGCTCAAAGATTGAAGAAGAGACGAACGGATAAACTAGAATTTTCTTCTTCTATGGAGCTAACCTCTACCTGTATTAACCGCCAATTTCACTATCCGTTACTCTCTCAGAAGTTCCAACAAAGCAAGTTCTCGTACTCATTTCAGTTCGTTAAGCTCAGACATGACAAAGCTGTTCGAAATCCTCATGTGTCTACTTTCTGTCTCGCTAATGACAGTACTAAATCAAGTAAGTTCGGAAAAAGGTTTACTTGGGTTTGATCAAAATTTTTTCTTTTTTGCAATTGGATTGAAATTCGAACATGTAATTGCTAGTTACTTATAAAATTTTCAATTGGGTTGTTCTCAAAACATGTTCTTTCTTTTTCCTTGATTATGTTGTAGATATAGCTACAAAGGTTGTCGTTCCTGATCCTTCTCTCGCACTAAAGGTAACTTATCATTTCTTCTTGTCTTTGGGAAAGTTTCAATTTTTAGCGTTTCCAAAGTTGGGATTTTTAATATTAAGATTGTAATGCCCCACTTTTGTTTCAGAAGAAAGCTGGTGATGTGGTTCCTGATCTGAAAGGAACTTCGATTTTTCTTGTGGGTAAGCATAGTTTAATTCAGAAAACTTGAGGAATCAAAGTTTCGTGTACACAATTATATAGCTAATTACAATGTTTCATGTAAAGGGATGAATAGCTCCATCAAAACCAATTTGGGGAAACTTCTGGCCAACACGTTAAGATATTACTATTTCGACAGGTATATATGATATTTGCATAAATATCTATGAATTTTAGTAGATAATGTTTGTTTCTTCAAGATTTCGATATGTTTCTGAACATGTTACGGTTTCTGGGGATTTTCAGCGATAGCTTGGTGAGGATGCTGTTGGTGGCGCAGCTGTAACTAAATCTTTAAGGGAAAGTGATCAGAAAAGTTTCCAGGACTCTGAGGTGAATCTTTCTTAGATATTTTCTTGACCATTTTATTTTTATCTTTGCTTGGGATGAAATCATAGAATGGACTGTCTTATGAATGAAAATCTTTCTGCAGACTGAGGTATTGAAGCAGTTGTCATCCATGGGAAGACTGGTTGTTTGTGCTGGAGACGGTGCAGTTCAGAGTTCGACAAATCTGTACCGATTCTACATTTGAGTTTGATTAATCTTTTATGAATTTGAATTTTCTGTGTGTTTTCTAACTCTCATAAAATACATATATATAGGGCACTTTTAAGGCATGGAATCTCAATTTGGATTGATGTACCTACGGACATGGTAGCCAAGGATGCCATTGTAGACGAGCCTAATCACTCTGAATCACAAGTATGCCATTCTTACAGCTTTTTCGTGTTGTTCTTTGAATTAATGATTTTTTTTTATTCTTTTTGCATTACCTGATTGATAGTGGTTTTGCCTTTTTTGATAAAATGATTATCAGATGTTGACTGAACTATCGGCCAGATACGAAGAAATGAAGGGTGGATATGCAACAGCTGATGCAACTATTTCACTTCAAAGTATGTATCTCTTGACTTTTCTTGCTCAGTATGTAATCCTCTCTAATTTCTGTTTCTGTTTCGGTTTCTAAAGGACTTTTGTTCCTATAACAGGAGTAGCTTCCCAATTGGGATATGATTTCACCGAGTTAGATAAAGTAACGACAGAAGATTTTGCTATGGAGGTGAGTAAAATTTGTGATCATGATACTCTTTCCCCCTCCAACTATGCCATCATTTTACATCTGGAACCTTGAACTAACTAAAGGCACATATGGACCCTTGAACTATCGGACAGTAGTGTACATACTACCTCATCCGTCCCAAAATACTAGTCAATATTTTGCATGTAAAAAATTGACAACTATTGAAACGGAGGTAATATATAGGATCAGGATCCTGCTGACTGTGGCGTGCCATGTCAGATGGGCTTCGTTAGTCTTACATCTGTTATGGTTTGATGGTTCATACATGTCATTAGTTGTTTCCTTCCAAGTTCAAGATATACAAAATGTCTTAGTTCCGATAGAATTCCCTAAAAAAATTTCTTTTTGCGAAGTACATAGTTTGAGACCTTTGTGTTGAATACTTCCATTTCCAGGTTCTGGAGGAGCTAAAGAAACTGATGAGGATGAAGAAGATGTTGGAGGAAGCTGCAAGACCTTTCTAGTTTCTTTCTTACTCGGTCCTTGAATCGTGTAGATAAGAGTCCCGACTTGAGCTGTTGTTGCCCATTCTCAAATCTCAAGTATAATGTATGATTGTATATTCATTTCCATTGAATTATAGATCCAATTTAAGGAATTTCGAAAAAAAAAAACAGCTTGATTCAAACTTCGATATGAATCTATTACGTCTTCTGCAAGCTAATGCCTTTGTTACACAATTTTATGTTACCGAGTTGGTATTTGCTACCGAGTTATGTTACTGAGTTGGTGTTTCTGGCTTAAACTTCCAGTCTTTCATTCAGATTGGTCCGCAACTTTTAACTTCCTTCAATTTGGTCCATTAATTGATGGATCAATTCTCTGACTTATTGACCAGTTGACCGAGTTTTGACTCTTTAGTGTGATTTTGTGGGTGCAAAATTCGTTTCTTTCATAAATTTTACATGTAATATATCAAGAAAATATATGTATTAGTAGTAAATTAAATGCGAAGGTCATCTCGAAAAATATAATACTCCAATGGCACCTTAATTTGATGGCATTTTGGAGCCTTTGGAGGACTGAAAAGCCACACTTTCTTCAGGTATTTTATGAGCAAATGCGGAGTCAGGATTTCGATGATGCGACATTAAAATTTCAAAAGTCCCGTAGTAATAACTATTAAAATTTTAATCATTTATTTATACAATTATTCACTTAAATACATTTTTTGAAAAAAAAAAATCTTATCGGTCGTGACCCATGCTCCGCCCTTTTCGACGAGGGCAATTATAATCCGACCTCCGAGAACGATCATCACATTCAAATTTCCTATATGAGGAGTAAAGCTCACTCATCTGAATTATTTATTTTTTTCTTCAACTATTGTCCATGGATTAATAAAAAAAATAAAAAAATAAAAACTATTGTCCATGGCCACTTGGATCGTGGTTAATTTTATTTATTTTTTGCGAGAAACAATTTATATTTCCTTAACACTTTCAACCTTTAATTATAGAAAGAAAATACAGATTTTGTGGAAAGAAATAATGCAAGAATTTATAGATACACAAGATTTAAATAAAAGAGTACTTAATTTCCTCAATTTCATGAGAATTGCACATCAAAAAATATATTTTTCATGAAAATTATTGCTAGATATACTTTCTAAATTTTAATTTTTTTAATTAAAATAAGAAAGGGTTTAAGGGAATTTTTGAGTTTTAAGTTTAAGAATTACAGTGTAAACAGTAAAAATCAGATTTTTAACAGTGGCTGTGCCTGTTTAAACAGTAAAAATCACATTCATTCACTACAAAAAGGCAGCCTCTTTCCTTTTTCTTCTTCTTCTTCCTCCTTTCATCATCATCAAATCAAAAAACGACCCAAAATTGAAAATTAATAAACTTTTTAACAATCCATCAACACCCATTATCTTAATTTACATTTTGAAATCCATCATATGATCTTAAATTAGTCTTGAGATTAATTACATGGGCAGCAGATCATTCAGATGACTTCTTCTGCACCAGATTCATTGATCATTTCTTCCACTCGGTGCGTGTGTTACTTAATTATGCTTTTGAATTATTCTGTATTTCTGTAAGTATTTATGATCAATACATGTGTTGAACTCAGATTGATTGCTATGATCAAGTTTTCCGTGCTGGGTTTTGCTTAATTTTAGTGGGTTTTTGCTTAATTGAAGTGTTCGAGCTTAAATCAAAATGCTTAATTGCTGATTATGTACATATAACTTTAAGAAAGAAAGTAGAAAATCAATTGATGTGCCTGTTGAAGATGAAGTTCTAAGAAAAATTCGGTGAATGTGTGCCGTTTCGAGCTTTTCCTCGTCTTGTTTCTGTTGTTGGTCGTTCCAAGAATTTGAGCTCCTGACTTTATTGGGTGTATTGGATCAATGGTTGATTTGCATTTCCTTGTTTATGAAGTAGCAGTATATATACTCGCTGATTTTAATGGCATTTTCTCTTATGAATTGAAATCATGCTCGTGTTTTGCATTTTTTGGATTAGTCTAATTAAAGGATTGTTCAAATCTATCCAATTATTTTTGTATCTCTTTCGGCAAACAACTGATTTTGCTTTGTTTCTTCTATGTATCAGGCATTCGAGTTGCTTCTGTTAACAATTATGAAATCTAGTTGCTTGATTGCTTTCTGCTACGGTGGACAGAAGATTTGTGGTATTCGTTTAAGTTTGATTGTTGGTATGTGGTTGGCATTATCTATGCATTCTAGCAACGAAGCAAGTAATGAAATGTGGATGCCATTGGTTGATACATAGCAGCCTTTTCAATCCAAATTAGGTAGTTTCTTTCATAGGAATCTCCCTTGCGGTGGTGTTGAGAAGTTGTGTTATAATTTAATTCTCTTGTAGTTCCAGAAAAGGTAAGTGGCGGGCGTAAATTACAAAGCTCAAAGTTGATAGTACGTCAGCTGCTCATTAATTGTTAAAATTTTAGCAATGGGCTTGCCACACGTGTCCTCGGGCGATAACACCGAGGAAATTGCAGGAGCTTCCTTGGGCTCTTTTTTTCAAAACCCTTCTCGGTTTTCAAGTGTGAGCTATTTAGATGGAAATTTGAATCGATCAGTTGCAGTCTGCAATCCTTTAGGCGATTTTCAGAGAAAAACTTCCTTAGAGCTTTCGAATGTTTCCCGTGAGTCGTCTAGGTTTGTAGGGAAAGTCGATGTTCATGACTTGAAGATCGGCTCAACTGATCATTTTCATTGGTCAACTCCTAAAAGTGGACGGAATGTTCAAAGCCCTGGTTCTAGAATTGTGGGCTTTGGATCTTCTGGGTCAAGTTTTTTAAATCACAGTGACACAGTCGGTGA
This sequence comes from Rutidosis leptorrhynchoides, assembly GCF_046630445.1. NCBI lineage: Eukaryota > Viridiplantae > Streptophyta > Magnoliopsida > Asterales > Asteraceae > Rutidosis > Rutidosis leptorrhynchoides. The sequence continues at coordinate 87,659 of NW_027266892.1, read as the reverse complement.
AATCGAGTCAAGTGGGTCACTTGTAAGGAAGCGGATGTTATCGCCCTTGAGTAATATGCTATTTCCAGATAAATTCAATGGAGATCCTTTGGACATTGGTTCTGACAATTCCCAGGTAAAATCCTCTATTTCGATGGAGAATTATAGAGCTTCCTCAGCGCCAGACAATAAGAAGCCAAATGTTGGTAGCAAAATGAATTTCACTGCACCATCATGGTCCTTGTCTAGTTCTTTGGAGCAGAAGAACGAGCAGTGTGAAAATAATAGAACACAATCTATTTTTTTCAGCGATGGTCCTTTTGTGGGAAAAGAGGATTCCTATCCTCATAATAATTGTGTATACTCGCCTGGGTTTGATCAACTTCAAGTCTCAAATAAGGTAATATCTGAAAGTGTGGCAAAAGCCATAATTGCTAGACAGACGATATCACCTCCACTTTCATTGTCACCTCTTGGACCAAGGTTTTCTGAAAGGATAAAGAATGTAGAAAGGTGGAAGAATGTTACAGATGAAATCGAAGATTATAGCCCGAGATTTATAAACACAGAGAAATCACTTGGCAGTTTTGACACCAGGTTGATCTTTGCTGCTGATGAATCAGAGTTTAAATTTGAGAGCAGATCATTTGAAGATATTGACATTTTGCACAAAAACTTTCACCAATCTTCGCTTGGAAATTCAGCTGGCTCTAATTTGTCTGTCTGTCAAGAATTAGCTAAAACATCTAAGTACTTTAGGTCAACTAGGGGTTTAAGTGGACTCCCAATAAGGAGATCTCTGGTTGGTTCATTTGAGGAATCCTTATTGTCTGGTTGTTTCTTTTCCGGGAATCTCGATAAGGTTTGCATTAATATGTCTTGTTCCATAAATTATATCAAAAATACTTTAGTTCAGTGAGTGAATATGCTCCTTACAGACATCTAATGTTGTTATTCCATGCAGAGAATTGATGGATTTCTTGCTGTACTCAACATTACTGGAGGTCACTTCTCACCTCAATCACAAAAGCTTCCATTTTCTGTCGTCAGTGTAGATGGAGATTCCTATTTATTGTACCATGCATCAGTAAACCTTGCTGGTAATTCTTCATCAAACAATAGCAAAACCCCAAAACTACAAAGAAGCAATAACGATTCACAAAATTTCAAGAGGCGTTTGCGCATTCCTGTGAAAGGGCGAATACAGCTGGTAATTTTACTTCTAACTTAGCATCATCACGTTTCACTTTATGTTGAAGTTGTTATGGTTGCAACTAAATCTTAGGAAGACTTTCATTGTCAGTTATATTGATCATATGGGATTTCTTTTTGCAGATTCTAAGCAATCCAGAAAAGACACCTCTTCATACTTTCTTCTGCAACTATGATTTGAGTGACATGCCGCCTGGTACAAAGGTAAACATCAGATAAAACCATTTCTTGCCTTGCTGAGATTTGGAAACTTTATTTGGAATACGACAAATAACCCCAATCTTAGTACTGGTGGTCAAATTGAAGCCAAAATGTTTTCGTGCAGATAATTTTGTCCAATTTCCTATTTCTTCCCTTCCTATTATTTATATTTTGCGATTTTTCTTTAAATGTAGACATTCTTGCGCCAGAAGATTACCCTAGCCTCTTCAAGCAGTGTCCCTACACGACTGAAACAAGACAAGACAAGTTTGGATTCAACTGATAGACAGAGTGAAAATTCATCATTCTGTCTTGAGAAAGAAATAAGTGGGGAATGTAACAACTCTTGCGGAAAAGGACAAGAATGTGGAATAAAAGCATTAAGTGATTGCTCGAAGGTGAATGAAAGTAAAACTGGCAATGGTGCTTTGCGTTATGCTCTTCATCTTCGTTTTTTATGCCCTTCCGTTAAGAAAAGATCTCGGTTAGTTCAGAAATGTAAATCCCATCCTGTGTCTTTTCCACAAAATCCAAGTCCAGAATTAGACGACGACAGGAGATTCTATTTATACAATGACTTGAGAGTTGTGTTTCCTCAACGCCAGTCAGACACCGATGAAGGGAAGGTATGCGATACATCCTTACAAAAATCGAAGCTTACTGAAAAGTTGAAACTCTTAAATTATTCAAAAACCAAAAATGTGATCGACCATGCATGCATTTCAAAACGTTTTTTCGCATGCTAAGTAGGAAGTTTCTACCTTAGAACTTTTCCACATTCTGGTTTATTTTGTATCTTCACGTAACAATAGTTCTGTTTCTGTCTAATTTCAGCTGAACGTGGAATACCATTTTCCAGAGGATCCGAGATACTTTGAAATCTGAAAACCGTTGCTCCAATGTCTCCGTCGACATCTTTGATGATCGAATCTGTACATAGTGAAATTATCTGTTTCTCATCTCAGAAATGACGCTGACCCTGAATGAAACTTGTACAGATTTACATTTTCTCCAATAATTTGTTTGATGGGTTAAAGTTAAAACATTGTTACTTCCTCATCCGAGGATAAAGTTTCTTGCTTTACTGAATTCGAATGCCATCGCCATAAACTAATGAAAACCTCTTCAATGCTAAGGTCATCAGTAGCCATTAAAGATCACCATCCTGTAGTTCAGTATCGATAAATCTCTCGGAGAAGAAGAGAGCAGAGTTTGCGAGAAGTAGATAGTTGCAGGGAGAGAAACAGAGTAAGAGAGAGAAATTACAGAGAGAGAAACAGAGTAAGAGAGAAAGAAAAGGCGGGAAAAGTTTTGAAATTTCCATTGACCAATTCGTATCTAGATGGGCCTGGGCTTTATAAAATTAATACAGCCCGACTCAAAATTACAACATTACAAAGCCTTTACATTTTAGCCCTTCATTTATTATTTACTCGAATTGATCCCTGATAGAGAGGTATTTTTATTTTTTTTGATGTTAATTGATTAAGTCAAAATGCACAAATTCAAATCGGAAGAAAAAGGGCAACCCTGATGCGCCTGACAAATCAACTCCAATAGTGTCAGCAAGATCAATCAATGAAACGCGGTGATTGATCTTGCTGACACTACTAGATTTGATTTGTGATTCTTGACTTGTACCAACATTTCATGCTTCAATTGGTCCTGCATTATCATTGACAATAACATGTTAGTTATACCAAAACCAGAAATCGATCTTTTTCAATCTCATTCATATCTCCATTTCCAAAGGACCACAATCATGTGATCCTCCACAGTTAGTTCCCTTCCTCGGAAACCAAACAAGGAATAATAGTCTATAAGCATTTAAAAATCATAAATAATCGTTTCGGATTCAGCAGAATTTAAAACGTAATTTCAGCAAAGCAACAGTGACAAACTGGAGTTCGAATGCATTTAGCTCATTTCATTTTCATGTCAACCAAACAGATTATAAAAATTTAGAAAGAAGAATGAATGAAAAGTAATCAGAGAGAGATTACACTACTGGAGTGATGTATTCTTTGCCGGATACGGTATGGAGGAGATCGAAATCGATGATGTGAAGCTCGTGTAGTTTTTGGACTAGCTCAACGACGTTTCGCTCTGATAACCGGATACTCGATTTGACTTCTTGAGCGAACTCGAACAAATTAGGTACAAACACTCAATAAACCTACAACTCGCTATAAAAACCCTCAACAAGCCTACAACTCGCTATAAAAGCTCTCCCAATAACAATAAGCCTACAACTCCGAGAGATCTCTACAAAACTATAACTCGCTTAAAATGCTCAACAAGCCTACAACTCGATATGAACACTCAACAAGCCTACAACTCATTAAAATAATTCAACAAGCCTACATTCTCTATAAACGCTCAACAAGCCTACAACTAGCTAGAATAATTCAACAAGCCTACAACTCGCTATTAACGTTCAACAAGCCTACAACTCGCTATTAACGTTCAACAAGCCTACAACTCGCTATAACCTCTCAACAAGCCTACAACTCGCTATTAACCCTCAACAAGCCTATAACTCGCTATAAATGCTCAACAAGCCTACAACTCGTTAACAATACAGAAGAAGCCTACAACTCGCTGATATAACTCGACAAGCAACTCGCTGAAAGCGCTAAATACGCTTATTCGATCGAATTCAAATTTTACGAAACCAAAACCTATAAATAAAAGAAGGAAAGAAAAGTAATTACTTTTTAGCAGCTTGGGACTCTTCCTCAAGCCATGTTCGTATATGCTTAATGTTGCGTCTGAATATCGAACCCGTGACTACAAATGAGCAACTTTAACCGATTATACTAGAGTTTCGATCCCTCACAAATTCAAATCGAAAATCCCTAAGATGTGCATTCTAGAAATAAATTATCACCCTCGGAATTCGAGAAACGAAAAAGGAACCCTGTCAAATTGTTACTGAGCGAATTTTCACAATACTGTATATTTCTCTGAACGATGAGTTTACAATATTATGCATAGAAAAAGAAGATCAGAAATCAAATGTAGGAACATCTGATGTAAATCCATTTCTTGCCTGGTAAGGTACCCGAGCCACTATGCTTCTGTAAGGATCTTCTTCTCTTTTCTTTTTCAAGTAAGCAATCAATCTCTCAACTTCAGACTTTACATGTATGTACAATTCCTGAACTTTCTCTTTATCCTTTAGTTCTTCTTTCATCCCTACAAATTCAAATTAATTCGTTTTATTATCTTGCATCAATTGAAACCTTTGCATCAAAATACCTTACACCCCAAGTTATTAAAAGAGAATGCAAACTGAAACGATATCATGTGCAATGCTTATACCTGCAGTCTGAATTGGTTTCCCAAAATAATAATAAAATCTGCCAGGAAGTTTTGGTGTTATCCATGGCATGTGTAGGTCTTGGTTTGCCACTTCACCATCTTCAGGGCTCCTACAATTTGACAAACCGAATTGACAAAAGGGCAAGATAAAAAATTCGTTTGTACGTTTTGTGTCTGGAGTATGTTCCATCTTGCTCTCTGAACACTCTTAAAAGTTGTGTTTTTTAGCAAGACGGAGTATGCTCCAAACACTAAACGAATACACACATTATAGAAAAGGCATGATTATGTGATGAAATTTGGCAAAAATGTAAAAATTTAAACTACCTTAAATTCACAGTCTCTTTCCTTAACTCATCTATTTGATCCCTGAAGTATGGATTCTTCATTTGGTCATCATAATCATAAATAAGCTACAAAAAAAAAATGTTTTCGTATAGATATTGCATAATTCCTAATGGGAGAAAGACACCTGACTGAAATAATAGAATGCTACTTACATTAGTAATATCATCTTCTCCGACAACACCAAAAGGTACAATTTTGGCTCCAAATCTAGCTGCCATTCTGATAAATTCAGACTGTTCCGGCCAAAACAACTTGTATTCTTCACCCTGAAATGCATTCCATATATCCATCAGTGTTCCTATTTTCTTACTATAAAAAATAAATATTTTGAGGATGTTTTTGAGCAAGGGATGCTCCAAAGAAATAACGAACGGAGCCTATAATACTACCTTCCTATGAAAAGCTTCCCGAGCACCTCCAGGATACAAAAGGACATGAGATTTTAGATTCAGGAGTCTGTAGAAGTTGAAAGCTGACAATGGTACAGCGCCCATGATTCGGAAAGAGTCAAAATGAGGCCTATCCGGTAAAAGTCCGCTTTTCGTCTTAGAAAAAACCATTGGATGTGACAATCCTCGCATTAGGATATTCCTTTCTGTCAACGCTTGCGATATCATTGGTGTCAATTCAAGCCCCACTAACATATGATACCCTACATACAAGACTGGCCCTTCAGATGGAAGTCCGGCGAGTCCCTTCACGACTTTCCCGTCCTCCAGAGTTGACAGCATCACAGGATTCATCAGAGTAATCAACCATCTGCCAAAAACATAGTAAAATGCTATTCAAAACTGAACACTTCTTTTAGGTAGGTCAGATCAATATAGACTACATTTCCGTTGAGACTTGAGGCTGTCCCTCCCAACAAGTGTCGTCATACTATGCCAAACTTAAGACTTCATAACAACAAAAACTCCAAAACTGACCTGTTTGATTCATATAATTTCTTAAATTCAGATGGTGTTGGTGGTAGGAAATCTGTAATACTGTCTCGTTGTTTTCCACGACGATAAAAACAAGAAGCTTTGATGACTGTTAACATATCAATACCATCTTCCTGTCAAAGTATAACCAAAATCTGCAAATATTATCAACTTTATACATGTGTGTGTAAGCATTTTGTGTGGTAAAGAGAAAGAGATCATCTTACCAAGAATAGAAAATGACCACTTCCAGCGAAATTACGAATTTCACAGTCAGGAAGAATTGAATGTAGCCTTTTAGCTTCTTTTTCACTTGGCAGCAGTTGGTCGCTTCCGCTATAGAAAAGAACATGACATCTAACATGAGATACGTGAAGTGCAAGTTATCCTCTGTAATTGAACATTATGGAAAAGATCGAGACCTGGAGAATATCAAAGTTGGGGCTTTTACAGCATGGAGGTAAGAATTAACTTGTTGTGACGCTGATCGAAGCAATTTCAATTTCCATAGTAAAGTCTCTTTAGGTAATATATCAGCCACATCCTGTGATTTGAATCATTATTTTGTTGTAACATGATTTAACATAAATAGAAAATGAGCAGATATACTTATATATATAAGGATGTTGTAATTGATGGAGAGTCTTGACGCAACCGGTTAAGGTTGCTCCTTTGTGGCATGGATGTTATGGGTTCGAGTCACGGAAACAATAACCTTAGTGCATCGGGGTTTGCCCTTTTTAAGAATGTTTGGAATTGATTCTTACAGCGAGAATGGATGGTATTGCAATAAGATCCGGTGATAGCCCAAATATTTGTTGCAGTATAAGTCCCTTAACCACGTCAATCGTTACTTTCCTTGAAGGATCGCCTTAAAAACGCATTCTCATATCAATTACTACAGGATTTATGAAAAGCTAAAAAGGCAGAGAAAGCTAGAAAACTTGGTGAAGAAGAAAGAAAGCAAACCAGAAAGTAAGTTCAATATGTAAGGGAGAGGAAGTTGGAATTTGTCTGGCATAACTTCTAGAATTGGAATTAGAGTTTGCAATAACGACTTGCCGAAACTTGTAGCTGGTAAAATTAAGAACATGATCTGTTAGATTGTTTGTATTCTAATTGATCTTGTGTGTAGCAAAAGAAATAACTTTTCTCACTTGGGTTGGACAAAATGAGAAGAATATCAATATCTGGGTTACGAGCGGCAACTTGAAGTGCAAGGCATCCTCCAAGAGAATCTCCGACAAGATATATCGGTCTCTTCGGTGCACGAACATTCTCCGATCTCACTGTCTTTTCCACTATGTCCACAAGTTCTGAGAATAACAAAACAATTTAATAGATAAAAGGAGAATAAATCATAAAATACAATAATTGGAAAATTAGATAGATAATTAAGAACCTTGAAATGGCGTCCTACTCTTTACCGGAATATGCAAGCACCATACATCGAAAATCCTTCACTCACGAACAAATTACAAATTCTAAGTTCGATCGATTCCATAGTTTCAAGAAATTAGAATGTTTTAAAACTTGTAAGGGTGTATTCGTTTTTGTGGTTGGGGCTCACTCCATCTTGCTAGACATCCTCAAAAAGTGTCACACTTTTTGGAAAGTGTTTGTAGCAAGACGGAATATGCTACAAACATCAAACAAACACACCGTAAGAAAACATAGACTCACTTTCTCAGTCTATGATGCTGCCTTATGAGTCCAAGTCCAACGCCATCAATCCCTGACGAAAATCACTCAGCAAATTATGAACCTAATTATTCAAAGAAATTAATTTAGCCTAAACTGGCTAAGTTGTTAGATTAGTAAAACAAAAGTACAAAGAATTAAATTGAAAGAATATCCAAAAGAAAAAGTACAAAGCATTAAATTCTATAAGTACTATGATAAGGGCCAACCCTAAAGCTGAAGGGACCACCTTGTTGGGCAAGTTACCTAAAATAATGGCTATTGTCATTGTCATCCCAAGCTAAACAACTTAAAACTATCGAAACACTATCCCAAAATATAACAATAACTGAATCAAGTAAACCTCTTTCAATGAATGAATTGAAAAGGAACAAACTTAAAATGTGCTTTTGCCATATCCCATAGTAAAAATGTGTACTTTTTACCCACCAAAAGGTAAGAATTCAGCACATTTTACCGTGGGATGTAATGCAAGTGCAACATTAATCAAATGACCAACCGGGTAAATAGAGAAGCAGGGGAGAGTTATCGGAGGGAGGTCCACATTCCACCGGAGAGAACCACCGTGGAACATCATCGTCGTCACTGCCACTGGCGCGGTGCTTGACTAGTACCATGGCCTCTTGAAAGTAATCTCTCAAGCTCTTTTTAGGACTCTCTTCTGTATACACGTGGCTCGCACTAGGAGGAGCAGCGACACTATTATATTTATTGTCATCGGCTCCTTCTTCTTGGCGATTCGTTGGAAACGGCGTCGTATTCTCCGTGGTGGTGGTGGTGATTGACACTTCTCCTACGGCAGTGGACAAGGCGAATCTGCGAGTTGGCCTATTGTTGACGGAGGAAGATGACGTCACCGTCAGGTTCCGGCGAGAAATAGCAGAAATGCCGACGGAGAGAAAACAAGTGGAGGTGGCCATGGGATGGGAATTCAGCTGAAGCTTGGAAGTCCAAGTGAACTATATTGTTGTTTGTTTTTGGCTGTTATGTAACTTCTGATGGACTTCGTAAAAGCATTTCACTTTGGAAATACTAAAAATTTAACAAATTCTTTTCCTTATTACCCAAAAAGGAAAAAGTCCAAAATACTTTTAAATGATTAGGCCGAGGAAGAAAAATCTTAATTTGGAATATAGAATATTTTCACCTTTGTCTTAAAATATACTTTTAACCTCGCACTTTCATCCCCTGATCCCATTGATAAAAACGAAATAAAAATGTGTTTGAAAACTTAATAAATATATAATACTATCTTCATATCAAACGTACATGATGTTTTTCATTTTTAAATTCATTTAAATTGACATATATCTACTTAAGATTATAGATTAAATACATATTTATATAACTGAAAAATGCAAAACAAAGTGTATTTTGATACGGAGGGAGTATTGAAAAAGGAAATTAGCAATTCATGTATGAAATATGAAAGTGTCCATATAAATTGTTTGAAATGGTTACTTTGCTTCTGTTTTTCTATTTCCTCATGAAATACAAACTCTATTCATGAAAATATTGTGACTTCTATTTTTTATTGATACAAACTCTTTTTAGTTAAATTAAAAAATATCTCTATTTTTTCCTATATGTATATTCATTTGCTGGTTGGATCATGCTCCGTCTTGTTTCAGTCACCGATTATGGTGAACACTCAAAGTACATTTTGGTAGTACTAGCAGGTGAGCAAGATCAATTATGAGAGGATGTCTTGTGACTTGTCATACTCTTGAAATTCGTCTATAGTAACTTTCCCTGTATGTTGTTTGTAATATTATTTTTGGTTAGACATTAATGTAGTAATGCCTTTTGTCTTCAATCATGATAAATTCATTTATCAAAAAAATAATAAGGATAAATTCGTTCTGCTTTCATATTCTTGATAGATTCTGCTTTTCTATAGAACTTGCATAAAATAACAAGTGTATTTTCCCAATCAACTCCGTAGCTACATGCATAGTGATAAAGTAGATACTCTTACTTTTGTTTTGTGTTCGGAGAATGCTCCGGCTTATTGAGTTTTAACTCTGTTGTTGTTTAATTTTCATAAATCAAATTTCAAGTATCATCATCATTAACAAAATACTAGAAAATTTCATTAGTTTTATAGATCTCTCATGTGATCAAATTAAAATAAACAAATTAACAGACTCATGTTTAAAGCTCAAAAGTGGGAAAATCCGATGTGCGGCCGTGAGTGGCCTGATAAGTTAGCCGAGAGACAATGCTCCGATAAGGATCATCTTCTCTTTTCTCTTTGAGGTAATCAATCAATCTCTCAACCTCTGACTTGACTTGTAAGTATAATTCTTGAGCCTTTTCCTTATCCCTTAACTCTTGCTTCAGTCCTTCAACTCATTGAGGCAAAAAGTGAAGTCAAAATGATAAAATTTAAAGAATCTTCAAAGTAACTTCTACATTTACAAAATTTTACATTTTGGCCCCTAAATATTTTTATGGTACAATAAAGACATTACCTGCTGTTTCGATCGGCTTTCCAAAGCAGAAATATAACCGGCCTGGTATTTTTGGCATCAAACCTGGCCAGTGTATTTTCTGGAGGGAGATTTCCCCGTCTTCATCAGTTCTACGGCACGATATATACAAAATATTCTCAGATTCATTTACAGATTACGGAACCAAGAATTTTTTTCAGGGAAAAGAAACAAATACCTCAAGGTTGGAATTTCCTCATTCAGTTGTTCTATAATGTCTCTCACTAAAGGAATCTCTATTTGGTCAGCATAATCGAAAATTACCTGAAAAATGCACAATTTTACGTAAAAGGAAATAAAAACCAAGTCTTGATGCCAACAAGGGCGTTGCCTAATGGTTAGGCATTTTCTGCAAATGGGGAAGCGGACAAAAAAGTAAAACCAAAATCAGACCGTGGCAATGTCATCTTCTCCAACAGCAGCAAAAGGTACAATTTTAGCTCCAAACATGGCTGCCAACCTCACAAACTCGGAATGATCAGGCCAGTGCAACTTGTATTCTTCCCCCTGTGAAAAACAAAACAAAACAAAACAATGGATTTCCTAATCGAACTTCCATTTTTTCAAATTTCAACAGGAATGAAAACTGTAAATAATATTGTAAATAATTGCCTTCAAATGAACACATTCACGCATGCCGCCAGGATATAATAGAACATGGGATTTTGCGGAAAATAATTTGTAGAGGTTTTTTGCAGATACTGGTGTTGCGCCTAAAATCCTAAAGACGTCGTAATTTGAGATAGGAGGCATCCATCCATCTTTGATCACTTTGGAGAACATCATTGTATGTGCAAGTCCTCGAACAAGAATATTTTTCTTTTTCAGGACTCCTAATATGAGTGGGAACAATTCCAATCCTAGTAACATGTGATAGGAAACATACAATACTGGTCCCTGACTAGGAATTCCGGCTAAACCATTCACGACTGTTCCGTCTTCTAGAGTTGACAGCATTACAGGGCTCATTCCTTCAATAAACCACCTAGAATAGATATTAACATATAAGTTATTCACTCCTGACAATTCTAGGAATGCTAAATTAAACCAATTATTCCATGTTTAGCAAGAAATCACCAACCTAGATGCTTCAAATATGTTGTTTGCCTCGTCAGGGGTTGGTGGTAGGAAATCGGAAGCATAATCATGGGATCTACGACGGCGATAGAAACTCGCTCCTTTAATTATGGTCACTAGATCTATACCGTCCTCCTGAAATCAAGTGTTATAAATGAAACGTGCAGGAAAAGTTAAATACTATCAATTCTTATACAACTGATCAAGTAATAATTGACATACATACCAGGAAGAGAAAATGGCCAGAGTTTCTGAAGTTTCGAATCTCGCAATTTTGCAGAACAGCTCGGAGTCGTTTGCCTTCTTCTATACTGGACATCAACTGGTCTTTTCCGCTAAAATGAAAATTCCAACTTAATTTGTAGCTTTCCTTATAATTATATTTTACTACAAAATTTCAAACTTGAGTAAAAAAGGTGGATAGATAGATACCTGCAAAGTACAAGTGTTTGGGCTTTGACGGATCCGAGGTATGAATTGACGAAAGCAGATGCCGAATCTAAGCATCTTCATCTTCCATAGAAATGTTTCCTTGGGTAATATATCAGCCACAACCTGTAAATCAATATTTATATAAGGTTCTATATAAATTAGAAAATGTGATTAACATATATATTATGGATAATTATCCGACGATTTAGATTTTAAAAAAATCTTACGGATAGATAAGATGGTAGTGCAAGAATATCCTGAGGAACTGAAACTTTCTGTCGCAAAAAGAGTCCCCTGATAACATCTTCTGTCCCTTTCCTGACCGGCTCCCCTGAAAGTACGCATTTTATAAAATTTTATTAATTTATCGATATATGATTATATGTAAACGATTTTCAGACATGAAGAATTCATTTTTTACCTGTAAATAAGCTCACTGCGAATGGGAAATGAAGCTGGAGCTGGTCGGGGACAATTTCTAGGAAAGGAAATAAACCTCGTAGCTGTGAATTCCTAAAGGGTGTAGCTGAAAAAACAAACAAATAAATAATTATTTTAGATTAGATTTGCATCTTATAAATAGCTAAGAGGAGGAGATCTGATATGAAACTTGTCACCTGGGTTGGCCAAGATTAGAATAAGATCGATATTTGGATTGTTGGCAGCGACTTGTAATGCAAGGCAACCACCGATAGAGTCTCCGACAAGATAAATCGGTCTATTTGGTGCAAGACTGTTTTCTGATCGTACTTTCTTTTCAACGAGCTTTACGAGGTCTATAGCAATAACCCATGAATCAAACAAGAAATTAAATCTTTAATCCATGTTTATCATTTTATATGCATATACAACATCGGAATTAATTCATCATTTGATCATGCTGTATAAGAACAATACCTATAAATGATGTTCGATCATGGACAGGAATGTGCAAGCACGATATCTCAAAAATCCTTCATGGAAAAAAAATTCAGCTTCTTAATTCGATAGAAAAATTTGCAACTATTTTGGGACGAAAATAATAATAAAGAGCAATAGATGCTCACTCTCCTAGTCTCTGATGTTGCCTTATAAGTCCAAGTCCAACTCCGTCAACTCCTGAAAATGTAATTCTCGCATAGTTAACTGAGTTAGTTTCTATGGAAAAGTTGTCGAGATTGATCTGAACTATCGAAATAAATATATTATTCCTGAATAGAGAAGCCAAGGATGAAAATAAGCGATGCTAGGAAAAGTTTTACCAGGCAAATAGAGAAGCAAAGGAGCATTGTCAATGCGGGTCCCACATTCCACCGGACCGAACCACCGAGGACGGCCATTGTCATCACCGGCTGATGATCTCTCGATCATAACTTTTGCTTCTGTAAAGTAATCTTTCAAGCTCTTCTTCACATTGCTCTCTTCGAGACCCTCCATTTCTACATGCTTCCTCTCAACGTCGGAGCTGCCACCACTCGCAGTCAAGGGCAATGTCGTTTCAGCCGTTGATGAAAATCGGTCATTTGCCGATGACGCGGCGATTAATCGATGAAATGAATGTTTCGCCGCCGGAGAGTTGGCCGAAGGGAAAGCTGAGTAAGTAATGAAGTTTCGACGGTAAATTGGAGTTGTAACTGTTGACGGGAAACAAGCTCCGGTGAGGTTGACCGTCGCCATGAAGCAAAAAGCTCTGTTTTTTACTAGCTTCGAATGTGACAGATTTTGGCCGTTTTGATGTGTCTTAAGATGAAAAAAAAATGGGGTTAATTTTCTTGTACTTTGTTCATAATATTTTGAGCAAAAACAGAGCATATATTTTAATCAATAAATAAATAAAATAAAATTTCCTTAGATAGTTATGAAACTCATCACCTTTTTGTGAAACATTGATATTTTGCTGTGAATAAACCAAACAATGGTCCAACGAATTCACGTAAAATAGATAATCTTGTCCCTCCATCCCATGTGTCTTCAAGAATCAAATGCTCTATTCTTAGATTTGAAAATTTGCAATTCCCAACTTAAAAAAAAATAAATAAAAAAAATAAATAAATTGCAATTCCTAATAAAATTATCGATTTTTTAACCAGTTTAATATTATACTGAATAAATATTTAATAACTTTTGTTTTCATGAAAATATTACATATATTAATGAAAAATAGATTTTTAATTTAAATTTTTTTCATATAAAACTATCGATAATATAAAATCTTTTCAAACTTTGAGTTAAATTTTTATTTACTTTTTATAGATATAAAAATTATTTCCATAAAAATAAAAGATATTAATTGTTTATATGGTGCAATATTATATTCGTTAAAAAAATCGTAAAACAATTATTATTATTATTATTTTAAGGAAGAATACAACTAAGAAAATTAAACTATAACATGTATAGGTATTGAAATACTGATAGAATCTCGAAAAAGAAGAAAAGATAAACCAAAAGACGGAATATTATGCCATATAAAAGATACTTGTTGATTGAAGGTAAAAATTACGAAACCAAGGAATATACCACCTCTCTTAGTCGATTAAGTTTAACGGATGTACCCTTCTACCATTAAAAGTTTTTAGATGACATTAATTTCCATTAAATTATATTACTGACATGTTGAACATCTTACGTAGTATATTTGACCGATCTTACTATGACATGTAGACTATGATATGAAAAACTGCCTCATGATACTTACAAAGCCATCTGGTCATCAACATTCTGAAACGGTCCAGTTTACAAATAAAAGTCAAAAGCCCAATAATAGGCACATTAGGATGTATTTTTCAAGAAAGATCATTTTGATAAAAAATTCTGTATTATCTTGCCGCTCTTTGTGGTATTTTTTTATTCAATTAAACAGGATTCTATTTTAAATTTCACGAGGCACTAATGACAGAAAATATTTCTTCTTTACATGATCAATTAATTCTCAAATTTCGCTTCAAATGATTATGATATTAATTCATTTATCTAATTAATCAAAATAACGTAAAATCAGCGAATGTAATTACATTTTATAAGCCAGCCTCATAATATTTCTATTTCTATCTACAAATATATTTGTAACATCAAATATTTTCTCTCTGTCACTCATTGAATAGCGACAATTTTTTTTTAATAAAATAAGGGAAATTATTATTAGAAGATGAGGATTTTCGAGCTTGTGTTAAGAAGTTTAGCCATAGCTTTTCCATCGGCAGGGTTAATGGTAGCCATTTCTATAACGCAGAAAGTTGCTTTTGTTGGAGAAATCACTTACAAGGATTCCTTGGCTTTCAGGTATGACGAACTCCGTATTAAATCTGGCCGAGTTTGTTAATGTCGGCTATCCGGTTCAAGAATATGAAATCGGTTCATACTTTTCTTTTTCCTTAAACTGAAAATTAGATTTTTTTTTTTCTTTTCCAGGTATCTGATTGGTGTAGATGCAGCAACCTGTGGACTCTCTGCTTTAGGATTAATTCTATTTATTTGCCTTCAAGGTCGTTCAGAACGTTATGATTTCATTCTGTTTTTGGATGATTTGGTAAGCAAATTAATTTTCTCGAATATTAATATCCTAGGATAGATAAAGTATCTTATGTAGGAATCAAACAAGGATGCTTTTCGTCGATCGAATTTCGTCGGCTCTGTCATTCTTTACTAGGATTTTCAAACTGGTTTGATTAGTTCGTTTTCATTACTTTTGCTTATGTCGTCTTTCCTAGGATTTTACATATTCCGGCCTAGGAATAGGATGCATATGTTTGCTCGCATCACTTTGTAATTGACTTTTGTGGTAATTCGCTCCGGTAGTCAAGTTGTGGAGGATATTTTTCGATAATACCTACTGGTTTTTTCTAGTTTGGAGGACTAAGAGTTTCATAGAGGATTATATCGGTCAATTGACACAACTTGACTCGGCCATTTTGTTAATAATATTGTTCCCTCTATTAAAAAAAGTTTATGTTCATTCATTAGAATGCAATCAAGAATGGCTTCTTCAATTTCGAGTTAACTAACTCTACTTATGTCGACAGATTACGACATTGCTGATGATGAGTGGTGTCAGCGCAGCGAGTACGGTTGGTTTAATTTCTGAGCATGGAGACTTGAAGACGTATTGGCCTCCTGCCTGTACTTTGGTTGGCTCATTCTGCAAGAGAATGAAGATTTCTGTTTTTCTCTCTTTCTTCGCTTTCACCTATTTCCTAGCACTCACAATTCTATCTGCCTTGCGCCTGAAAGCTAAAAATCCTAACTGATTGAATCCAGGGAGATCAAGAAACATATATAGCAGATCTAGAGATTATTTCTCTCTTTTTATGTTTTAGTTACATTTTACGATGAACAATAACTGTACTCTTTACTCTGTTTACATTTCTTGGATTATAAATCGACGCGATTCCTAGAATTTTCCTAGGCAGCAAGCCAAAGTCATGAATGACAGGAAACTTTCATCTGGAGCTTTTATCATGTCACGACCCAAAACCACCCTAGCCGTGACCGGCGTCTTAACCTCCTCAACTCGAGATTAAGACCAGCCTAATTTTTTTTTTTTTTATTTATTTATTTATTACTTTTCAGAAATATAAGTTTTTTTAAAATATAAAAACATCCTCATACTTCTACCATTTATTTCATATACTTTTAAGTTTAATAAATTACAATTTAGTCCTTATATCTATTTAACTTTTAATATAAAATCATAATATATCATAAAATCGTTTTAGTTCTAATCGTGTGTCTTAATAGATGACACGATAATTTAATGACATTAAATTAAATGTCTACGTCAAATTAATTATCGGGGTGTAATATATCATATAAATTTTTTAACATTTACATACTGTAATTATTGAATTGGGAGATATAGGCTAAGATTGCAACTTACATATAAGAATATATATTTTGTTAGGTAAAATAAAGGTACACATTGAGCTTCTGTGAGATTTCTAGTGCTCCGGACTCGAATCAGGATTCGATCTCTTCACAATCTTTGAGGTGTTCCTTGAGGGTTTGGCTCTGAACTTCCCATATCTCAGAATCCCATGCCAGATCGATTTCTGGCAATTGGAAGTCATCAGGTCTTAAGGACAGCTGGAAATCGGGTAGTTCAGGTAATGCTTGGAGAGCCCTGCAGGACATATCAAAGATTAAGTAAACTTGAGGTACAAAAATCCTAGAATGATGAAAGTAGGAAAGTGTGCTTACTTTTCTTCTTCTAGAAGGTAGCCGTACATCTGTGACTTCCTGGAGGCAACTTCAGGAATTTTCTGATGCAAATGTTTCATTACACCCCAGAGTGGAGGATCCCTACAAGCACGTAAATCGATGAAAAATTAGGGATGGACTAAACTGATCAACCCTATCAAATCAAATCAAATCGTTTTTTAATCGATGGAACAGTCTTGACTTGATCTATCAATTATTGTTTGCCGGATGAAAAATTGATCTTTGAAAAGTTAAATCGACGGATGGAACTACAACAGACAAAAATCGACCGAATCAAACCTAAACGTTTGAGAAACCGATTTCGATTTGATTATTTTTTAACCAACCATAGTATATCGATATTGACGAACCTAGTGACAGGCTGCGAGAGGCAAAAGCTAAGTAATGCCTTTTTACTCTGAGCAAGAAGCTCTTCAGCTGCCAGGAAACAACAAACAGCACTAATGTGTCCAGATGGTTCACTACTCTTGTCAAGAATTAGGCCATGGTAGTAGTAAGCTGCAGCCTGTTTCATTCATAAAAAAAATTAGAACCGAAAATACGAAACAGAAAAATGTATTCAAAGTTTGCAGCATTAGAAAATTAACCTTTGCTTCTAGGAATTTCCATTTAATGAACCAGATATGTTTCTTTCCTAGACTGTAATCGTTATCACACTCAGACAAGGATTGGTAAGCCTGACTATAGTAAACGAGTTGTTCGCATGCCAATCTCCTCTTAACGGATAAAGACGCTTTTTGACTCTCAACGGCCAGACCGAGCTGAATCTCAGTTCCCTGATTCCAACAGAAAAGGATGTCAACTACTTTTCCTAGAATAAAAATTTATTTACCAAAATTTGCTGCCCGTTTTGGAAATCGAAAAACTAGTTACCTGGCCTAGAGCTTGAATCGAAATGGCTTCTAGCACTCCATCCTGGAAATCTTTTGGCAATCTCTTTCTATGATTAGATTATTTAAAAAAAATAAATAAACAAAGTTAGCAACATAGCTCCAAAAATGGTTTTTTTTAATTACAATTATGTTATCCTAATTGCTTAGTATAAGATTACGTACTTGATTTCATCAGGTATGCTGGTTAAAATCTCCTTGACGCAGAATTCCAGGTATCCTGATGCCTTTAGCAGCAAATCGACGGCCTCCCGTTTACAATCTGGTGGTAAAAATTGCAGATAAATACCGATTAGCCTTATTTCTTGTTGGCTAGGATTCTATCCGATTGGAACCGAAGAATTAAAGTAATATGATTGAATTAAAATGCTCAATAGGAAATATATTTAAACCTGTAGAGACAATCCTGATGCCAGAGCCAGAGTAATCTTTAGGAATCATTATTGAGTTAGCTTCGGATAACGTCAATACAGCCATCATGTGGATGACAGATAGCAATTCAAACAAGGAATTCTCGACACAAGTTTCCTGTCCAACAACAAAATTTGTAGATTGAATAATTTTCTAGAGTACGAATCAATTTTCAGGAATTTTATGAAACATCGAAAAGAACTTGTACTTTTCGTCTGTCTTCGAGATTTTTCCACTTGAATTCAACCAATTCCTCCAGACCATGCTCTGTTAGTAAAAGAGAATAGCAGATTGAAATCAGTTAGGGAGTTGCTTTCTACTTCTGACGAACGATTAAGTGTATTGGAAAATTAATAACTATTTGGGGACGGAGGTAATAAAACATGATACCTTTCCTGGTGAGTCCAATTAGAAGAGGCAAATACTCCTCCAATGCTCTCCTCAATTCAGGAATAGCAGATCCACCTGTCGAAAACGACACATTTCGATAACATCATTCTAGTTCAATTTTCCTAGCCAAGGAAAATTAATAAAGCAAAAAGATCAAAACTTCTAAGAAAGTAAAAAGTAACTTCAATTCTAACAATGTTTTACAAGAAACTAACCAGTGTTATCTGCTACTAACACAATCTGATTCCTTAAACAGGTCAACCTATCTGCGAGATCCTTAGGAATCAACCCTCTAACCGATCTCTGAACATCTGATTGCGCCGGAATCCACATTGTAGGAACGAACATGACCAATTCAGGAACCGAAACCTTCTTCTTCTTCCCAACTACATACACAGAAGAAGTGCACCCCATTTTTGCCCCTCCTGTGTTACTTGCCTCACAATTAACATCCTACAACGACAAACTCCATCGTCTAAACACAATTTAAAGCACAACCAATCAATAATTGGAATCTAAACGACACGTTGAACAAAAAAACAATTAGAAAAATTTAGTATGAAATTGAAGAAGAGATGGAATGGTTTTGATCAGGGTTATTATGAAATGATGATGACACACTGTATATTGTTGTTGGAGAGATGGGGATAGACAAAATGGAAGCTTCTAGGTTGCAGAAACAATGGTGGTATTTACATTACATGACAGGGTTTTAGTGATAGAGAGAGATAGAGAGAATTAAGGTGAGCTCTGTAACCGAGACAGGTCTCACATGGCGGAAACGTAGATTTCTCTGCAATTGTGACTTTCTTTATTGAAATATTTATTTGGGTAAAGTGCAAAAAGTCCTTAAGGTTTGGGATATTTTAATATTTACCCCTTATATTTTAAATATTATATAATTCTCTAAAGTTTTAGTTAAATACATATATACCTTTTACTATAAATCTTTTTTCCTATATTGGTGTCGTTAAAAAATAATATAGCATTCAGCGCCTCGTCGCTTAACCATTAAGTTGGGAGTTCGATCCCCAGAAATTTTTATGGCCAGTTCTCTACCATTCCATGCGGTGATAGTTAGGATGAGAGATTAGTCTCACGACTGTCGGTTGTGAAGATACCCGGGAAAATCAAAAAAAAATAGAGTATAATTTTGTAAAGAATATCACATTTTCATAAGATTGATTAATTTTCATCTTCTTACTAAAATCAGGGGTTAAATATAATTTTCTAAAACATAAAGGGGTAAATTTTATATTAAACCAGAGTTTAGGATTTGTTTGCAATTTACAAACCAACTCCCCATATGCGTATACCGCTATTGGTTCCATAATTAAGCGTCAAATCTGGGTAATTAATTAATTAATCTAAACCATATCACTTGGTTTAGCAACTTAGAATTCTGGACCAATCTTCTTAGGAGGAGATAAATGTCAATTTGTAATTAAAAATTGGGTAGAGTCAAACTTCATTGTTGGGAAAAAAAGTAAAATTATAAATTTATTTTAATTTAGACTTGAATGTATATATATATATATATATATATATGATTATCAGTTTATGTTATACTAGTTCGTATCCTATTATGAGTTATGAGAAATAAAACATGCATTCTATTCCGTATGTCCATGTTCTTAGGACCGTCGATACAATGATCAAATGATTCGACATTTTCTATTAAAAAAGTTTTATTGGAGTGGAAATTAGAAATATGTAGGTAGATATCTGTAATAGGGAAGTAAAAAAAAAAAATTGGGACATATTCCTCTCTTAATATAATGATTAATGTAGTGAATTAATGAGATAATGACATATGTCATAAAATGTGATTTTATTTTCTTAAATTCAAAATAACAACAATTAAAATATTTGATTTAGTGACACGTGTCATCATCTCATTAATCGCTACATTAGTCATTACATTAAATCACTATCTCTAGCATTTTTCTATCTGAAAATATTTTTTTAGTTTGACTTATTAACTATAGTTACGTTCGAAATTTCATTAAAAAAATAAATAAATAAATAAATTATGTACATTAACTTTCAATATTATATGTTCATTTAAGATGCATTTAAACCATCAACTATTATGTTAAGCTAATCTAGGTAAGAAAAGTAAACCGAATTCAATGCTTTTGGGTTTGCTTTGCGTGCCCAACGGCCGGTGGCCTCGTAGCAGCCAAACTTTATGTGCAGCTAGCCGGTCAACGCATGATAATTGGTCGGCATTTAAGCTTATTACGTTGACCTCTATCTCCATTTTAAGGTTTCCGACTACATTAAATCGTTCAATTCCTCGACTAGAAAGACAATCTCTTATAACTATTAGGTCAAGTCTATATTAAAAGAAATTGGATAAATTTGTTTGAAGGACTAAATTGTGGGGTGCGTTCAACATAAATTAGCCATCAACCAAAGTATTATGGTCTGTGGAGAATATTGTGATAAATTTAAAATGATCTAGATAATTTTTTCGGTAATTTAGAGAGGAACATTTTTCTGTTCGAGATTTTAAGGTTGTACCTCTTAACATGTGCAGTTTTCGATGATAAATTTCTTTTTCTCTCTTAGAGAGTGTAACATGTTTATCGATGTTTATGTCTTTACGGGTTGTAATTTAGGCCAAAATATGTATCAATCTTTAGCAAAACATTAGAAGCATCCTTAAAATCACAAATCTATAACTTTACTGTAATTGTTACTCCAAATATAATAAATTATACTCCTTTCGTCTCAAATTAGATGCTAATATAAACATATTTTTTTTTTCAAATTAGATGCAAATTTTGGCAAGTTTAAGAAACATTAATTATGTTTATCCATTATACCCTCACCAACTCCACCCTCATGTGCTACATGTACTCTCTCTCGTCAATTTCACCATCTTCACCCTCATATCTCCCATGATTTAATATATGCAATCATAATTATGTTGAAAAATAAATTTATAAATATATTTCTTTAATTTGTGTGAGATCTCCTAAATTAATATTTAATTTGGGACAGAAAAAATAATAATAATAAGATATTTGATAGGTGAGAATAGACAATTTGTTTCTAAGACATGATTAGATGAACTGATTTAAAATAATTACCGATGAAAGTCATGTGTTTCGGAAACTTAATTCAGCAATCTGTTGTAATAGTACGGCAAAAGTAACCATTTGATCCATGTTTTCAACGTTTGTGAACTATTCATTCCCTCCAAACATAAATCGAATTAAATGGTCTCTCAAACGTTAATTTTTGAACTACTTAGTCCCTCGACCCTGACGGACGTTAACTTTGGCTGATCTGTCATTTTTAGCCAATCAGAACGTGACACGTGTCACTTACGTGTAAAAATGCCACGTAGACTTTCTTATCCAGGTTTAAGTTATCCTGGTTATAATCGAACCGAACCGAAATCGAACCGAATCGTCATCTTCTATTATCTACAACAAAAATGGCCGATCAATTGACCGACGATCAGATCTCTGAGTTCAAGGAAGCTTTCACTCTATTCGACAAGGATGGCGACGGTACTTACTCTCATTTCAGATCTGTAATTTCATTTCCATTACAAAAGTCTCGTATGTTTTGTTTGATTCACGCTTTGGATCTTTCTTTTGCTAAGATTTGTGTCAATTTTGTATTCGATCGTCGTTGAGATGATTGGCTTGGCTCTATTATCCGTTTGGCCTTAGATCGTTGTAGATGCTTATGTTAATTGTTGTATATCATTTGGCTCGTTCATGAATTGCAACGAAAATGGTTTCATTTCTGCTGCTGAGCTTCGCCATGTGATGACGAACCTCGGGGAGAAGTTGACCGATGAGGAAGTCGACGAGATGATTGATGGCCAAATCAACCATCTCTCGGACGGTGGCGAAGTCCGGCGGGGATGAATCAGATTCTTCTTCTGTGGCAGTGGCGGAGGAAGCGGAGGAGGAGAATAGGTCGGTGGTGGTTAGGGATTTGGAAGTGACGCCGGAGAGAGAGGAATCGTAAAGGGTGTTGAAGTTCTTGATAAGAACTCGCTGGGATGTGGTGGAGGTATTGGACGATGATGGGTGGTCGTCGTCGTCAATTTGGTCAGAGAATGGTGGTTGGTTGATGGTGGCGGCGGCGGTTGGTAGGCACATGAACTTTGAGAAGCAGAGTTGGAAATGTTTCCAGAAGATATTAGACATTATCAGTGAGAAGTTGAATGAATAATTAATTAAGAGAGAGTTGATATAGTACTGAAGGGATCGATCTTAAAATATAGAGAACAAAGGTTCAAGTGTTAATGTTATTGAGGTTTTAATTTCGGTTCGGTTCGATTATAACCGGGATAACATAAACCGGAATAAGAAAATCTAGCTGTCAATTTTTACACGTAATGTCCACGTGTCACGCTCTGATTGGCTTAAAGTGACAGCTCGGCAAAATTTAACGTCTGTTAGGGACGAGGGACTAAGTAGTTCAAAAATTAACGTTTGAGGGACGATTTAATTCGATTTATGTTTGGAGAGACTGAGTAGTTCACAAACGTTGAAAACAGGGACCAAATGGTTACTTTTGCCGTAATAGTACTACTAATGCTGTGTGACTGAGATTACTGTCTTTAAATTACCGATATATAATTAAACAAATTAAATTGTGTTTAACACATGGGGCCACCTCCTAATGTTCGATTCATACGAAACAAGCACATGTGCAAATTTGTGAAAAGTTCACGATATACATATAAGAGTAAAAAATGCATGCAAGTAGTAAAATATCATATTCATATGTATATATAGCCAGGCCGGTTAAGTGTCATACAAATTTTTAAATATAAATTATATTAAAAAAATTATATTTATTTTGAGACAAAAATAGTATATAATTAAGTCAAACTAATTAATTTCGATATCCAAGTAGTAAAATGCAAGCTTTATACCTCTTAATGGATCGATATTAACATCATTACGTAGAATCATGGATCGATTCATGATTCTACATAATCGTATTGATCACACGAATATTTAAATCTTTAATTTAATTAGAGAGGTTGGAGGTTTCGATTTCTGACAATGAAAAAGAACGCTTTCTCTACGTTGTAAAAGTTATTGTGTCTCGATAAAATTAGTTACAAATCGTAAAATGAATACGAAAACTAAGTGTTATAAAAGTGTATATAATTAAGTAAGAATCCATGTTTCATGTTCACAGAAACCTAAAGTAATGTAATTTTTTTTTTTCCTTTTCTTTTTTATACTTAATACAATCTATCTATCCAAAATCCACTCTACACGAGTCGAACACACATCCTAATTGCTCGAGAGTACTCTCCAGAAACGTCCATGTTACGGAGTACTGCTTCCAGGCTGGTTTCATTAGATTTGAATCTTATCATTTATCAATATAAATAAATGCATGATTTTGAATTTTTCAATCTTAGATCATCAATTCAAGACAGACAGTTGTACCAAATTCGTGCATGATCAACCTGTTATAATTAACTCAACAAGCATGGAGCTTCCCGGCCCATTTTTCGAAACGTCGAATTAACCTCCATGAAAGTTTCACTACTTATATAAGTAAAAGTTCTCAAGCTAATTGGTTGTTCATGTTTCAAAACATATGATTCCAATTAAACGTCGTCATTTCGGCCAGGACGATTAATAATTAGGATTTCAAATCTCGTGTCTTGCACCATAAAATTACGCAAAACCTACTTTATATACTCCCTCCGTCCATAAATAATTTATCCATATACTTTTTTTTATTCATTAATAATTTGATGTTATTAAATATGATTTTTATCTAAATATACATCTAAATTTTAATATACCAAAAAAGTACTCGTGTCAATTATATATGGACGAGGAGTACTACATCTTAAGGTTGTGATATCATTATAAATAACTAGAATTAGATCAAAAGACGAAAGGATGTTCTCAGAAAAAGAGAAAAAAAAAAAAAAAAAAGACGTTAAAAAGGCAAAGCTGAGTTTCAAACCTTGGACTGATCAGATCGACATTATAATTATTATGTAATTCAATAAATATTTTTTCATTCTTTTTTTTTTTAATAAAGTGAAATCATCATGTTTCAATTGATACTAGAAATTTGTGTCGGGGCCATGGAGCTCTAGAAATCCTCACATCTACCAACACGTATAAAAGCCATCTCTTAAGAGTTTAGCTTCAAATTCACAGTTCTCCGTAGTTTCTCTAACATGGAAGAATTTACCGTCTCTCATTCGACGAAATAGAAACATCGGAAACAATGTCGTAATCAGAAGCCTTTTCGGCTTCTTCTTTTTCGGCTTCTTCTTTCGGCTTCGATGGCGTGGACGAATCAGAAGCCTTTGGCTTAGGAATGGGAGTTGGCCCGGAATTCCTCAACTCAATGTCGTAATCTCTCCTCTTATAAGGATCGGAAAGAAGGTCAAATCCGTCTTTTACAATGATGAAGGCATCAGCAGCTGCTTTAGAAGAATTCCTGTCAGGGTGTAATGTGAGAGCCAATTTCTTGTACTCTTTCTTGATGATGCTAAAGTCTGTTGTTGGATCGTTAATTCCTAATATTATTTCATACCAATTCTTCTTATTGCCCATAAGACTATGAACCATGTATGCTACATAGTAACCGTCAAATTCCTGGCAAGTTAGGATACATCTCTTTGGCTGATTTCGCGCACATGATTGCCATCTCAATGTTGCCTTTCTCGAATAGGGACTCGGCGCTGTCTCGAACTCTAGCAGCCGCTGATTTCACAAAATGGGTCACCACCATGGTGTGATTGATCGACGAATATGCTGTTTAGAGTAAGATGTGGTAATGAAAATATATATAGACAATGTATTTTGCACCCGTTGAGTCTACGAGGGAGTGCAAAATACATTGTTTCTAGAGTCAAAAGAGTCACAAAATTGCCTTAGATACATTGTCGTTTGGTAAGAACCAGAAGAATGTACATTCAAAACTTCAAGAGTCGTTTAGTTAGAAGAACCAGAAGAATGTACATTCAAAACATCAAGAGTCGATTGAAATATGTAACTGAAGACTCACTTACAAAAATAATTATAAGCTAATCAATAATTTATAATTTTATTTTTTTGAGGATAATTATATTATTTTTAGTTTATTTAATAATAAAATTATAAATCTAATCATTTGTCTAGATATGGTTCCAATAATTCTACAACTCCGAGTTCTTAACAAGCCTTTAACTCGGAACGGTTTTAACAAGCCTACAAGCTGGAAAGGGATCAACAACCCTATAACTCGGAAAATTATCAACAAACCCACAACTCGGAATGGTTCCGTTGAAACTACAACTCGAACAGTTTAACAAGCCTCCAACTCGGAGAAAAAATAAACAAGCCTACAACTCGTGACATTTCTGTTTAAATTACAACCTGGAAAGGTTTTAACAAGCCTACAAGCCAGAATTGTCTCAACAGCCCTATAACTAGGAAAATATCAACAAGCCTATACCTCGGAACGGTTCCATTAAACCTACAACTCAGAATGATTTTAGCAAGCCTACAAGCCAGAATTGGTCAACAACCCTACAACTAGGGAAAATATCAACGAGACAACAACTCGGAACGGTCCTGTTAAAGCTACAACTCGGAACGGGTATTAACAAGCCTACAAGCCGGAATTGGCTCAACAACCTAACAACTCTGAAAAATATAAACAAGCCTACAACTCTGAACGGTTTCGTTAAAAGTACAACTTAGATCGGTTTTAACAAGCCTACAAGCAGAATGGTCTCAACAACCCTACAACTCGGAAAAAAATAAACAAGCCTACAACTCGGAACGTTTCCATTAAACCTACAACTAAGAACGGTTTTAACAAGCCTACAAGCCGGAATAGGCTCAACAATCCTACAACTAGTATAAAAATATATCAACAAGCCTACGTCTCGGAACGGTCCGTTAAAACTACAACTAGTAATGGCTTTAGCAAGCCTACAAGCCGTTATTGTCTCAACAACCCTACAACACGGTAAAATATGAACGAGCCTACAACTCGGAAAATATCAACAAGCTTACAACTCGGAGTTTGCAATTTTCCCAACCGGATATTATTTTAGCAAAACTCAGCCCAAAATATTATTTGGGCTTCTTCTTTCTCTCTCTCTCATCTGACAACAATATCCATAAATGGTAAAAATAACCGTTTGGTCCCTGTTTTCAACGTTTGTGAATTATTTAGTCCCTCCAAACATAAAATGAACTAAATCGTCCCACAAACGTTAACTTTTGAACTACTTAGTCCCTCGTCCGTTAGTGTCGTTAAGTTTTGCCTACGTGTCAATTTTAGCCAATCAGAACTTGACACGTGGACATTACGTGTTAAAAATGACAGCTAGACTTTCTTATCCTGGATTAAGTTATCCTGGTTATAATTGAACCGGACCGAAATCGAACCGGAATTAAATCGAACCGAACTTAAATCAATTTCTTATCTTATCTTATCCTCATCAGATTTTATCAGGTCTACACCTGACCTCGACTATTCACTTCCATCCAGAGATCAAATTCGAAAATAATGAAGATAATAGCAGAAGAGAAGAGAAGGAAGAGATTGTTCCCGACATCACGCTCTGTTGATGACGGGAGAGGAGGAGGAGTGAATGCGAGCGAAGACCACCGTGACGAAGGAGAAGACACCGCCGCTGCCTCCTTCGATGGCTTCGAAACCGCTAGCGAACGTGACGTCAGCTACCGGGATAATGATGAAGAAGATGGTCCTGATGTTTCGAAGCAATCCCTAGATGGTGATTCTGTTCAAAATGAGGAGAAATTGAAACAGGTTAGTTCTAGATTTACTGATTATTTTGATTTTTAGGTGTTTTGGAGTGCCGTTTGGCGTCGTTGAACTGTCACTGTAGATCGACTTGGATCTTCTCCCTCTCAAATCCTCCACCTCGAACACTCCTTTAAGAGACCTCATCAGTCATCACTTCCCCCAAGTTCAACTCTCTGTACAACTACGACACAAAGAAAACCCAGATCTTGATTTCGATTGAATATGTTGATTATAAAATTCCTGGATTTCACTCGATCGTAATTCAATTTTAGAACAGATTGAGTTTGCTTTCCGCTGTAGAGATCTCTAGTTTTTCGAAGAACACTCTGGATTTCTTCATCTTACTTTTGTAGGAAAAAAAGAACAATGATTTGACTAAGGTTTCTCCTATTGTCATGATTGTATGAATGATCCATGTTCTGGGTTTAACTTTGAAGACACGAAATTTGATTACAGTATAAGAGCTCGGGTTGAATTCTGGGTTTGATATGATAAAATTAATTTTGTCAAAATGAAAATCTCACAAATACAGTATTACACAACAATTAATCTCGACACTAATTTATTTTTTCATCACTTCCTGCTTTCGAAAGGAGTCAACAAAAACAAACTACATTATCTTTGCTAAGAGAAAGGAGTATTTATGAGAAACGGATGCATGAACGAATGAAATTTTGATTTATTTGCAGTAGTTCGAGGTTTAATTTTTAAAATTTTGTTGACAGATTGCAAATCCATTACTTCCTCTCCGTCTCGATTAACGATTAATTTGAACTATGAATGTACAGAAAGCTTCAGTCTTACTTTGCAATTTCAATTCATTTAGAAGTTCAAAAAAAATTATTCGTCTCTTTCAAAAGTTTGGTAAAATATGCATTTTGGCATGAATGGGTGGTAGCTGAGGTGGTCGGCGTGGCTTGGTTGTGCGAGGCGCAGTGGAGGCGGCGGGCAGTTCATCGATTTTGATTTTGGGTGGGAGAGGTCCGTTAGGATGTACGGAAGTGATGCGGCGACGACGGCTATGGTGATTCGTCTTTTTCAACGAAGAAGATGAAGACGTGGACCAAACCAGATCCAGTTTATTTAAATTGTAATCTTGGTATTTGATATGAATCGATTTTTATTTGGTTTGATTTTTTGTTTGGAAATAAGGTTGTGTTTGGCATTAAGATATTCCAAATCGGGATAAGAAAGTCTAGCTGTCATTTTTAACACGTAATGTCCACGTGTCAAGTTCTGATTGGCTAAAATTGACACGTAGGCAAAACTTAACGACACTAACGGACGAGGGACTAAGTAGTTCAAAAGTTAACGTTTGAGGGACGATTTAGTTCATTTTATGTTTGGAGGGACTAAGTAGTTCACAAACGTTGAAAACAGGGACCAAACGGTTACTTTTGCCATCCATTAATCGGATAAATACAATCGGCGGTAGATTTTGCAATTTCCCAACCGAACAGAATCAGCTTTCTGTCGGCAGCCAGCATCATCAGATCAACTGCTCGCCTGACTTTTTGAATACTTTCCATTTCTTCATCGTCATCATCATCATCATGTAAGTTCTACAGACTTGCATTGTCAATTTTGTATTTGATCGATTTTAATGAATCCAGAATTTGCAGAATCTCATTTTGGGTATACCTAATGAATGAAAATTGAAAAAATATCCTTTGTGTTATCTCTGATTCATTGTGTTTGAGTTTGTTTGGTTAGTGAGAAAAAGTATGAATTGATTATATTCAACGCATTTGTTGTTTTCAGGGAAAATGAGCATCAACCCATCATCCCTGGATTGCCAGATGATTTGGCTTTGATATGTTTGGCCAAACTCTCACATGGGTATTATGGATTGCTTCAATCTGTTTCCAAGAAATGGCGAGACACCATCCGTAGTGAAGACTATGCTAACTATAAAATGTCTAAAGGATTGTGTGGGGATTGGCTTTTTGTTCTTACAGAAAGCTCTGAAAACCAATGGATTGCTTACGATCCTCTATCCGATAGGTGGCATCCTCTTCCTGTATTTTCGAGGCCTACGCATTTTCATAACTGGAAACACGTTGGGTTTTCGTGTGTCTGTGTCTCTAATCGTCTCCTCGTGATTGGGGGATCTTATGAACTTCGTAATTCTACACAGCCCTTTCAAAAGTCTCTGATAACCAATGAAGTCATGCAGTTTGATCCTTTTACAAATCAGTGGTCTCGTGTAGCTAGCATGATAACTCCTCGAGCCCAGTTTGCATGCAACCTCATTGATGGCAAGGTTTACGTTGCTGGAGGGCGTAATTTGTTTTCAGGCAACAGAGGTCTTCTCCTTGCCGAGGTTTATGATCCATTAACTGACAGGTAAGCTAATTGTAATTGTTTTTGTAGATCTATTCTTGATTGATGTGAGCTATGTTCTAGCTTTGACTGTTGATTGAGAATACTGAATAGACTCAAAGTGAATCATCTATCTGCCTTTTAAACTTGGAAAGAGCCAATGGATATTACTAACTCTTAAATTGGCTATGCCTCTGTGTAATAGAGATTGTACTCGGGCAATCTGGGGATGATCCACTTTTGGCAAATTTGATAAATATCCAATTCACCCCAAGCTTTCCAAAATCCCCCATTTTTTCTTGATTGCAAGGATGTATGAGTTTGTTGAAATCCGATCCACATAGGAGAAAAAAGTCTCATATTTTTGTTGTTGTACATGTTAGGATTATCAAACTAGGTTGCTGTATTGATAACTTGTTACTCGTGATTCGTGAATTGTGACTTGTGAGGCATTTTATATTGTTTTTGAATTCTATATTGTCTACCATCGCAAGTAGCTCAAGCTTTCGGTTGATTTAATCCTTAATGATGCAAATGAAATAGCTCAGAATTTGTTTTTCCTGAGTAATGACTATTTACAAATTACAGATGGGAGGAACTGCCACCTATGCCACAACCACAGATGGACTGTATAGGCTTATCACATAAAGGCAAGCTTCTTGTTATCAGCGACCAAGTCGGTTTGCCTGGCCAACAAACATCTTACATTTTCGATCCATCAAATGACACTTGGACTTCATTGGGGGATATCTGGGAGTGGCCCTTCTCAAGGGCAATTCAATATGAAGTTCATTTAATGGGGGATGGTCAATTGTGTACTGTTGTAGAACAAGGTGAGAGCCACATTAAAATGAGAGATATTGAAGAAGGTGAGTGGTATGATGTCGGTTCGATTCCATCTATCACCCTATCTGATCACGCCCGAGCTTTGGAGCCATTTGGTTATCGTGTTGCTTCCTGGAGAAATGAATTGTATATTCTTGGAGGGAGAGTTCTCAAGTGGGAAGAATTTGGCTCTGGAATGTTCAAGATTGTGAGGTTAAGATCGGTAAGGGTTTGTAACCCTTTGCTCAGGCCGTTACAATGGAAAGAAACTAGACCCATGTGTCTGCCAGCCAGTGGCTCCATTCTAGGATGTGCGTCAATGGAGGAAAAGAATCCATCTTGATCAAAGTAAGTACTTTTTTTATGTCTGTTAACTATACTAGTTTCATAATTTGCAGTTCCAAATGGAATCTTTCATTTGAGAAATGGTATTCTGCCGCATATTTGTCCTGCGTAGTTATAAATAACATCCAGATAGCATAGAACACTCACAGAAGTGCTGTTAGGTGCATATAATTGCTCACACATAGTCTTTATGACGCTTCGAGACGTCTGGAATGATGTAAAAATGTATTCTTTCAGCTTTTAGTGTTGTTAGAGACTGTTATTCAATTTTAATGGCTGGAATTCTTTCAAGTTCGGCGGAAAATTGTCAGGTTAAGCCCAGTCTTGGACCATATAGCGATTCCTAAAGAGGAAGGAGAAGAAGAAGAAGCGGAGAAGTTGAACCAAATCAAGAATTACCATATCGGGATATAGATTTGTTAACTAAGATTGTCAGTTAGATAGGTACATAGTATCATGTAGATTGCTTTGATGTTTCAAAGATGATTGCAAATGTAATGTAGTTATGATCAAGATTATGTATATTAACTATGAAAATCTCTCATAACTCAACATTACATTATAACTTACACCTGACTCTTCACTTATTTCTACATACATTGATACATATAAAACTGACTTTCACTTTACACTTCACAACTCCGGTTGCACAACAACATTACAATGAAAAGAAGACAGGAACTGGTAAAAACATCTACAAAATATATACAACACCACATTATACTTAAAATTGAACTTCAAAAAACAGTTTGCTTGCTTTTCACGTTTCACTCGCTTGCCTTGACAAATCGGCCTTTCACTCGCTTTCTGGTATCGGCTCTTGCTTTCCTTGATTCGTAACGAATACGCTTCTCGAACCTGTGGGAATTTTCCCAAATTGTGTTATATAGCAAATTAATAAGACAGCCTCAGTCGGTTTGCGATTACCAATTAGGCCGATAGGTTTCTGGTTCGGTCAGAATTTTCAAAACCAACAATTTATCGGTTCGTTGAAAATTGGGCTAAAAACCGACCGTCCAAACCGATGTCCATCTCTATACATAAGTATGAAAATACAGGCTTTGTAGTATTTAGAAAGCTGAGAAACCAAAGCATACCTTCTGTTTTTCTTCTTCTCCATGTAGCGCAGCATGGCATTCCCTCGGTTTTGTGCATGGATTTCTGTGGAAGTCAACAGCTTTGGCCCAGTTATGTCTTCACTCTTTGCTTGTAGAGGCTGCTCTTCCATGACTTGAACATTTGTTGACTCCATCATCATCATTGACCCAATTGTAGGGACATAGTTTGTTTCTTCAGTTGACTTTCCCTCGCAGGGCAAGGACTGATCTGATTGATTCTGGAAATATATGGTTTCAATCAAATATCATGAGTTTGCTAGAGCTTCGTTCGTTCTGTGTCCGAACATGCTTCGTCTTACTCCAGACACGAAATGAACACGACTCAGATAAAAGAAATAAATCGACGCATGCAAACACGATCAGTTACTCATCGACATCACGGCAGATAATTCTAATGAAATTCTAGAAGTAAAGGGCTTTGGAAGAAAATGTCTTACGTTGCTCGATAAGCTATCCTCAGACTCGAATGTGACACATGGCATCTTTCCTTTTCTGGTTATGTTATCTTCTTTGCAATGATTATTCTTGATAACAACTTCTTCATAATCCCTTGATCTTCCAAGCTCAAAATCCCATATCTGCAAATGAAATACATAGCCAACATTTATGAATTTGAAAAGAATATAATAAAATATCTCCGTATCAAAATAGACGATTTTTTGTATGTTTAGATTCCTTTTAAGGGACATATATCTAGCAATATTATTGACTAAATCTATATATTCATATCAATAAACCTAACAATACAAAACATCGTCTATTTTGATAGAGAGCGAGTAATAATAAAATGAAAATGAACCTGAGTTGCTTCATAAGTTGAATTGGTGTT
This sequence comes from Rutidosis leptorrhynchoides, assembly GCF_046630445.1. Lineage (NCBI taxonomy): Eukaryota > Viridiplantae > Streptophyta > Magnoliopsida > Asterales > Asteraceae > Rutidosis > Rutidosis leptorrhynchoides. The sequence continues at coordinate 54,863 of NW_027266892.1, read as the reverse complement.
CCACAAAAGCTCACCACTATCACCAGATTGTTCATCATTTTCACCAAACAACAGAGAAGTACAAGGGTTTTCTTGATCGATCACAACTTCCTCGTCTTGATTTTCGATCTTAACATCTTCCAGATTCCCCATTTCAATCCTAGCACCATTACCTGTCTTGTTCATTTCCATCAGTTGATCAAACACATCTTGCTTCTCTCTCTGGAAGTTCCAGAAAACAGAGGAAACGGAAGAATCTCCTTCCGGGACGGCGAAATCGTGTAAATCGCCGAGTTCCTGATCGAAAATCGAATCCGAATCGAACCCGAAAACCCGAGCAAGCTCGATCGAAGAAGGGCATCCACAAAAACCTCGTACGAAACTTCGATCCTGAAGAGTTGAGCTAGATATCTCACAATCTGAACAGAACATTAGATTGTCGGGAGATAAACGGACAGAAACAGGTAAGAGTCTGCAACTGTCGCAAACCGGAGACCGGTTGTGTTTCTCCGACACGGAGTTTGCAGAGTGAACTTTCCGGTCGCAGAACAAGCAAAGCTTAGCTGAATCAGCTCTGCAATACAAAACAGCTGGCTTCGAAGAACAACAATCACAAGGAAACAACATCGACATCGAATTGAAGCTAAACAAACCTGAATTTCTCATACCCATTTGTTCAAAATCGTTAAAAATCGAAACTTTGAATCAAAAATCGAAACTTTTTGAGTTCAAAATCGAAACTTTTTGAGTTCAAAATCGAAACTTTACTCTGTTTATGTAATGAAACAGTCTTAGAAACAAACAAATTTAACATGACAATGTAGAAGAAAGGGCTTGAGAGGAAGACAGGTAAGAGGGTATTATTGTCCTTTTGTGTTGATGATTCAACAACACATACAGAGAAAGTGTCAATGTGTAAGTTCATGTACAAAACAGCTCATGAAGAAGGTAAAAAAACACCATTGAAGAAGAGTTGCATACGCAATTTGAAGGAAATGGTGACAAAGTAGGGGTCCACATTCAGACAAAACTATCTTACATTTTTGAGTTTTTCTTTCATCATGGGCCTACTTGGCTGCATTAGAGTATTTTTCTAATAATTTTTGACATGCAAAACTAAATTTTTGGACTCATAAATAAATTAAATACAGTATTTAATGAGTTAGGTTACCCTTTTTAAATTGTAAAATGCTCCTTAGATTTAACATATTCTATTATTAAGCCCCTTATGTTTGGTCACTTGAATAATGACCCTCAAATCTTAGTCAAAGTTATTTCCAGCCCTTTCATTAATATACAAAGTAGTGGGTCACCTGCTTAATTCTTGCTCATTTACACTTCAAACTCAAATTACGCATTCAGGTATTTCTACTATGTAGGTGGTGAAGGCGGCGATGATCAGTTTAGTCGGAGTCCATGTTCTTCTAGCCTCTAGGTACAAAGAAAAAGAAAGGAAGTTTTCATGTGAAATGGAAAGGATTGAAGAATTAGGCAAGTCATTAGATTAATTTGGTAGAGTATTTTGTTCATTCACCGTTAAGCAAAAACTATTGGCGGGAAAATGAGCTTTCACCAGAAACTTCAGGGGAAATATTAAGGTTAATGAAATATAAGGGAGAAAATATTGAAGTATGTTAAAGTTCAGGTTGTAAATTTTAAATTTATTACTTCAAAAAAAAATTAAAATTTATTTATTCTAGAAATGTATTAAATATTGTAGTATTGAATATGAGTTAGGGCCACGTTAAAAAAAATATCTCACTTTTAGTTCTTTTATGGCCCACCTGTCGAACCTACATAATTTATTTATTTATTTTGAAATGAACCTACATAATTTTCTAGGAAATTTGACATGCAAACTAATTTTTTATTCATAAATTTTTGAACTTTAAGAAAAGTTAATACAAAAAATTAAATGATGTATCACTTAATGGAAATTTCATTTTTCAATAAAAATATTAAATGTCGGTAAATTATATTTTATTATAATTTCCTGTAAAATAAGTATAATTTTACATTTGAGATATATAATGCTTATAAGTTTTAATATTATTTTTAAAATACTTCTAAAGATATACTCCCTCCTCCCTCCGTATAAAAATAAATGATGTTTTAGGAATTTTTTTATTTTTAAATAATTGACCGTTTTTATAATTTCAAGATAAAATTTACATACATAATCTTTTATCTCCCATCTCACTCACATTAATAACCAATGAGAAAAAACAAAAAAATGTCATTATATAAGGATAAAATGTAAAGGTTGCATAAATGTTGCTTTAAAAATTGTGTCATTGATATTATCAAAATGAGCAAAAACGTCAAATAATTAAATACAGAGAGTGTATAAACTACAAAGTGTAATTTTTTTTAGGAGTTCTTAGAATATTCACAATAGTGTCCAAGAATTTGTGGTCAAAAATTGCCACATCTGCTTTAGAGAGAGAAATTTTTTGGAAAAATTGGACACATTTGCTACAATAATTTGGTCAACTTTTTTTGCCCAACTGTTTATCCAATGGCGGAGCCAAGTGCATGGGCCTGATGTCATATTACACCATCAAGTTTTAAAAATATTTCAAAATAGCTCTTATATTTTTTAATGAGTTAAAATTAACTCAAATTTTTGAACCCACAAAATTTGAAGTGTACAGTTATAACTATAAAGAAAAACAAACTATAAAGACCTAATACTAAATTTCTTAACTTAATACAGGAAATCAGAAATCACCGATCACGTAACCTATATCAAATAGGAATCCTTTTTTTTTTATAATTAGAAATCCTAAATTTGCTTAATTAATTCCAAAACGTCACGTAAGATAGCTTCTTCTCTTCTTTCTTAAACAAAAACAAAATACAAATAAAAGAATTCTAGTGTCTAGTTTTTTAAAAATTTAAGTTTTTATGTATAATTAAATTTATCATTTAATTTTTTAAATTTATATTTATAAACCCACTGTCGTCGGGTCCCAACTCCGCCACTGTTTTATCCATACATCATCATTCTATTATTTAAATATTCAATAATTGTATCAACAAAACATTATTAATTTTTTATAAAAAAAATATTATTATCTATTCTTTATAATTTATTATATATTATTATAAATATAAAAATAAAATAAATATGGTTTGTCGATATTGTTATTTATCCCGAATTTATATACTCGTTTGGATCGATGTTGTTGTATATCTCGAACTTGTTAACTTTTTTGGATATATATGTAATAAAATTTTCCACATCCAATTCCGACGGTTAAATCTCGTCGCCTACATCATCGTAAATATATAGTTGTCCAAAGTCACAAAGTACGTGTCTCTCATCTTCAACAATCATATTATATAGTTAATAAAATTTGATAATTAACTCACAATTTTTTTATTTATATGTAACTCATAAATTTATCAGATTGATATGTTAAAATTAATTAATTATATATGTAGGAATGTTGTGTATGTAGTATTAATAAAATAATGAAAAAAAATTTGGCCAAACTTTTGTGGGAAGATATGAAAAAGAAAATTTTGGGCAAAATTAGGAGCTAAAATTTTTGTTATAATAAAAAAATTTTCTTGGACAATACTACTTGTCAATTCTTTGGGCACTATTATAGATACTCTTAAAGCCAAATTTACAAATTAGGGCTCAACAGTGAGATAAAAAATTTGGGCACTATTATAGATACTCTTAAAGCCAAATTTACAAATTAGGGCTCAACAGTGAGATAAAAATATATCGCCTTTTCTCACTTTTTCTAAAGCTCACATGGTTATACAATATATTTTCATGCTAATTACAAATCAATTCTTAATTATAAATATTATTTAATTTAAATTTAATAATCTCAAATGAGATAAAGAGTTACTTATTTTATCACTATCATCAATCATGTGATCCAATGATATAATGTATATCTCTTAATCGCATGTTGTGGGGACATCATAAACCAAAAAAAAATAAAAATAAAAATGATAACATAAGATAAAATATTATAGATGTTGTTTAGAAATTTTCTTTATACATAAAAATGGTGGGTAAATGCTCATGCATTTCGAACATCACGGATTTTTTAGGAGATGCTCTCTCAAGGATGTTTGTTCCATTCACAAGACCTGAGTTGAGAGATCCAAATTTGAACTCTCAACAATTAAGGAGCGTTGAGATTTTGTGCCGTCTCGAACTCTTGATCTTGTTTAAGGGATTGAGCTCCCTCTCCAACTCAACCAACACCTGTTCGTAGTGTTGTTTAGAGCTTAACATGTATTGCAATTGTAATTTTTTTAAGGATCTATTTGGAAGTCAGCGTGTAACTACACGACTATATAATTACTAGGATATAATTACATGTCTGTGTAATTACAAACGAATTAAAAAAATTTATATTATTTGGTTAGTACTATGTAATTATGTTGTAATTATAAATATTATGTTTGGTTATACAGTTAGTATTTGTAATATTAGATTATAAAATATAACTAATATAATAAGAAAAAAAATTGAAATTGTGTAATTACACAAATTTTTATGAAGAGATCGGAATTGAAACTGTGTAATTGGAGCCTCCGAATTACACGCAATTACGTGGAACTAAGTAATTACATGACAATTCAAACACGTTAAGCTGCATAATTACCGCCAATTACACGAAAATCCAATTACACAGTGGATTTCCAAACACACCCTAAAAGTTATATATATTGCATTCTAGATATTTGAATTCAAAATGTTTATTATGACATATTAATACTTTTTTTTTTAAGTCGACATATTAATACATTAAATTGGTGTTAATACATTTTTTTCATATTAATGTTGGATTAACTTTATTAATAGTAAGAATAACTGTATGTTTAATAAGTGTTGGAATCTTCATCTAATAAAAAAAAAGTTATTTTTTATTAGGACATGATGGACACAGTTTGGCTTGGATTAGTTATAATTCAAAGTCATCATGTCATGATATAATCGATGTTCTAATGAATCAAACTCTAAACGGATGCTGAACTATAAAAAATGTTAGTAGTTTCTTTTTTTAGATTTTTTAGGATATCTTCTTAGTCTCACCGTTTGCGCACATAGCGGTGGGATAAAAATGTTAATTATTGATCTGTAAAAATAATCGAATTGACCGATTCGGTCATCCCCACTTTATCAACAATATCACTACTGACTGTGGCCTTGATTTCTTAATTAAGGAAAAAAGAAAAGGCAAAATCTTTTTTTTTTAATTCAGAAAAGGCAAAACCTAATGAGAAAGAAAGAAAGAAATAGCTCCAAGTCACATTCGTCAATATATAGTGGCAATAGCATTAACTTTTTGACAAAGTTTACAGCATCTCACAATGAATTTTTTTTGAAATCAAAAACCGGCCCTTCATTAAATAAATACGAACCACAACGTGTGACAAATTATTATAATTAAAAGCTGTTAGATTAATCAAAATATCATAATGAGCGAGAGCATGTGCCAATCTATTACCGTCACACTTCACAATGAATTGAGCTTTCTTCATTTTTGCGGAATAATTTTCGGAAAATTACTGGTTAAACACTTTATTACTATTATATAACTATATATTTTTTTTTATTCCAAGTTCTTTTTTAATCTAGGGTAAAGTGAAAAGAAAAAACCCTGATTTATGGATTAATACACAGTTTCCCCCTATAATTTAAAACATATATTAACCCCCTAACTATTTTGCTTGTTATCCAAACTCCCCCTAAATAGCAACTCCGTTAGAGTTACTCGTTAAATAAGATACAAATACACTGCTACCCTTTTATTATCGAGAGGTTAATTAATGCCCAAAGATCAAACCTATTATTTTGTTATCACGTTATTCTTCCTTCTTCCCTTCCACAACACGATTACATTATACACACACTAGCAGTACTATTGAATCCAAAGAAAATTCAAAAACATCTCATCATCAATAAAACTATGCACTTTCTTCTTTACTCGTTATCAGTAAAACAAATCTACCTAAATTAAAGAACAACAGTTCAAGTTTGTCATTAAAAAAAATGTATTTGTTTACGACAGCAAAAAAGGGACGAAAATCTAACGGAGATACGATTTAGGGGGGAGTTTGTATAATAAGCTCAATAATTATGGGATTAATATTTTTGAATTTATACGGGGGAAACTGTATATTAACCAAAATCAGAGGGTATTATGCACTCTACCCTTTTATCTATCATGAAATTTATACATATCTTTTTTTTTATTCAACGGTTTTGGATTATATAATGGGGGTAGTCCTCCTCCAGAATTACGATCCTGAAGAATCGACTCCATGACCTCCAAGATGAAAGCCCACATACTTTAATTAGCAAGATTTGTGCCTTCTTATTTATTTATATGACTACAGAAGGTCAAAATCCTCCATTTTATTCCATTTGAGGGATACTGAAAATGGAAGCCTCGGACTTTTTTAAGAAGTTACATATTTCTCCTTAAACTCATATTGTATCTATACTTCTGACTTCTGAGCTTTCAAATCATCTTATAGCTGCATGCATTCTTTTGTTATCAAAACTAACGACACCGTAAATTATCACTTGATGTAGAATTAAGAGACACATTATTTTACTGGCGTGACTCTGAGGATTTAATAAGAAAATAAAAAGTGATCTAGATGCAATGCAAGTAAGCTTAAGGACTCAGATGTAAGTTTCTGTAAAGTTTAGAGACTTCAGTGGAGAAAAAAAAGCAGTATTTTGGTTGGAACTCCTTTTAACAGGTTCTTCTAGAAATTCCGAATTCGATCGCAACTAAAGGAAAATGGAATATATTCCATGGTAGGAACTTAAAAAATGATGCATGCACTTAATTAGAATGTGAAAAAAGATAATGATCATGAGAAAAAAAGAAAGTCTCAAGAAATGACTAGCCGATTTCTATCTAGTCTTGAATATTCCTCTTTTATTACTATAAATAAATGATTAGAGACTTCCTGAGCAGTGTCTCAAGCATCGAGCGTCTTCGGATACTTCAGAGGACGAAGAAGATGAAGAAGAATAGAGAAGAGAAGTCTAACATGAGAACAAGATTCTTGTTTGGTAGCCAAGGATGACTTTCCTGGAAATAAATTCTAGGGAAGTTTCTAAAGTGGCGAGAAAATCCTAAGAGGTCATTTCAGGAAATCTCCTTGGCTAATCGGACAGGTTCTTTTCTTTCATGCTAGGCTTTCTATTCTTCCACGTAGAAATTTGTACGAACTCTAGCCGCAATATATAATGTTTGAAGAAGAATTCACCAAATGTTCCTGGAAGTCTCCTTTTGGCTAATTAATTCCTAATGAATCAAAAGAAAACTATCCGATAATATAACCATGCAATTTTGATCAGAATCCTAGAATGTTCCTGGATCTCCTTTTGGATAACTTGACAGGTTGTTTTCTCTCATTCTAAGTGTGAGAATCGGAGGCCTCGAAAATGATACACGTTAGAGAAACGGCCAGTTTCGTCCGAAATCGTGCCAAATAACGGTAAATAAGTAATTTATTACCTGCTATATATATACCCTTATAATTATAGTTTAATGCTCATAGTTTAACGTTACAGATTTCAAAATTTTATTCTCCTTTCACTATTTAATAATAATGATGATCCCTCATGACCTCTTCGGATTGCTATATTTTGATTTTATGATTTGATCAGAGGGGGAGGGAGGCAGTGCTAGATCCAGGAATTTTCCGCATTGGGGGTAAAATATTATACTCTTTTCGGTCAATTTCAAATATCGCGTAATGAAAGTTGTGAATTTTAAAAAAATAATTAAGGTAGACTAAACTACATGTATGCCTCTTATATAATACAAGTAAATGGGCTCGTCCGTTGAACGGGAAATCCATACCTTTCAAAATTAATAATTTAAATATATTATAAAAAAATTATATAATAATTATTTATATTAAATATTATTAAATATAAATATGTCAAATAACATATCAAAAGGAAAAATATTAATTTTATATAGTCATAATTATTTTGATTTTTTATTTCAAAATCTACAATCCTATTAGAATTAAAAAATTATTTTGTTTTCTAAAATAATAAACATAGCAAAAAATAAAAGTCACATATCAAAATTTGATTTCATAATAAAAATTATAATTGCATCTAATCAATTTTAGTTGTTCATATTGCTTGAAAAATAAGATATGTCTATTTTAATTTAGAATAGGAAAAAAAGTATAACGGATTTTTAGTAGGAATAATAGTTTAATAAAAAAATTAGAAAAAATAATATATATATATATTATACTTTGATTAGGAATAATACTTTTAATAATATGTCCGTTTGAATAGGGAAAAATGATATATCTTTTTAATTAGAAATAGAAAAACTGAATAAAATGAATTTTATTAAGGAAAAATTATTAGTTGTTTGAAAAATAAGATATACATATTTTAATTGAAAATAAAAAAAATATAACGAATTTTTATTAAGAATAATAGTTTAATAAAAAATTAAAAAAATAATATATATTATAATTTGATTAGGAATAATATTTTTAATAATATTTTCATTTGAATATGAAAAAAGAAGATATATCCATTTTAATTAGGAATAGAAAAAATAATATAATGAATTTTATTTAAGAAAAATTATTTAATAAGAAAATTAGAAAAAAAATAGTGTATTATAATTTTATCAGAATAATTTTTTAAATAATAGATAATAAATTGATTAGGACTAAAATTATTATATTAGGAAAAAATAATTGGTAGAATTTTATTAGGAATCATTATATTATTATCGTGTTTTGATTTTCTCATTAGGAAAAAAAATTAATATCATTGATTTAAAATTATAATTTGAAACCTAATTAAACACAAAGTTCTAAAATACATGCGTCAAATTTCTATTCGTTAATAAAAAACCATGTGTCGAATGTTGATTTGACAATAAAATTTGTAATTAGAACAGATTTAAAATTAAAAATTTTGCTATTGTCTATAAGATTTAAAATTAAAAGTCTTGCTATTGTCTATAAGATATGAGTAAGATCGGAAATAATAGCTCAATTATGCATGAATTTCATAAAACGACACTTAAATGGATCGAAACAAATTTTATTACGCGACACTCAAAAATGGACCGACGGGAGTATATGTTGAAGGTTAAAATTTTATTATTTGACATCACATTTCTTTTAATAAAAAGCAGTGATCATATATTCTTTCCAAGCATTAAATGTATAAACAAAGTAATTAAATTAATTTTTATATGTTAAATTAATTTATCTACAGTTTAGAAAAATAAGTTGTTATAATGAAATTAATGAACATAATCCCTTAAAAAAATTACGTTAAGAATTGAAAACTACGTTAGCTAAATATTTCTTTAAATAATAAAGGTTTATTTTTATTTTATATTTTGATAAGATTATTTTTAAAAGAGATGTTTGATATAAACGTTATAAAAAATACTATATGTATATATGTTTAACTTATATTCTTTAATTATGGGATAAGATTATAAAATAATACTCCATATATTGAGGACTAGAAATACTTATGTGACTCTCCCCCTCCATGCCCTGTTGTGGATCCGCCAGTGGAGGGAGGGAGAGTCACGATTTGCATAAAAGATTATTTACAGGGATTAAAATACTCAACTTAAGATAAATCAGGGACCAAATAGGAGATCTTTAATTCTTGCGAATTTGTCCACGTCGGAATGATAGCAGTGTCAGACTAGGATTATTAGGATTGGTTATTTTAATCTGACTGGACGCCACATCAGCTTATTTAACGTCATTATGATTCTAAGCGGGCCCCATACAACCAATATATAATAATATTATAAGTCTTCTTTCTTTCTTTCAGAGAAGTCCACAATCAGACTTGTATTATATCAATGGCGAATCCCATCTCCAAATCGTCGTCGTCTTTGATCGCCATTTTTGTAGCTCTGTGCTTTTTCTCGTCGGCTCTAGCCACTACAACAACAGACTTACCCTTCATCGTGGCACATAAGAAGGCTACACTCGCCAAGCTCAAATCTGGTGTGGAGCGCGTCTCTGTCTCTATTGACATTTATAATCAAGGATCATCGTACGTTTTTCTTTTTTTCAGTTTCTGAATTAACCGGATCTGATCTGGGTTTATCAGCTTTTATAATTGACGGATGTTATGAATTCTGTTTTTGGATAAAGCCATTTTGACATGATTGAATTCTGTTTTCTGATTATGATTTTTAGGTGTTTTAGAGTTGGGGTTTAGTTTGTGAGCATAAAAGATGTGATCTTTAAGCTTAACTCGGCTTTACGATTGTTTTAATTTCTGGGTTTCGAGTAGAAATCTTTAATGTTGTTTGAACATTCTAATCAGCAATTGGTAAAGACTAAAGACATTAGTGATATAGCTATATGAACATGCTTGGTGATTTCTGAATTAAGTTCGATGATATCGTGATGGGATGGATGACTTGGTTATGTTTGCAATTTTGAATTTACAATTTTGGGAGGAAAGTGAATATATGTTCAGTTCGTAACTTCAATCCTAAAAGATGACCAACGCCACTTGACAATGCATGGTCATTGCTGCATTCTCTTTGTGTTTGAAGCAAAAAATAGGTTTTTTGAGGGTGATGCTCCAAACGCAAGAGGAACATCAGTGTTTCCATTGTTTGTGATAATGAAAATCCTAGTGTGTTTGGCTAATGCTGTTTTATAATTTTCCAGGACAGCATATGATGTAACTCTCAATGATGACACGTGGCCCCGTGATACATTTACTGTCATCAACGGGAATACTTCACAGTCATGGGAAAGACTTGATGCGTGAGTGTCTATTTTACATCACTTTCTTTTCTCTTTTTAAGCAAAAATTATCATCTAACTTAGTAAACTCATTTGCAGTGGTGGTATTCTATCTCATTCTTTCGAACTTGAGGCCACAACAAAGGGATTGTTCTATGGTGTACCAGCAGTTGTTACCTTCCGTATCCCAACAAAGACCGATTTACAGGTTTGACCTCCAATGAGATATCCCAAATACATTTTCTTATTACCCAAATTGTAAGCAAGTTTAAGCTTATGGTGCTGCTTTGTTTCCAGGTGGCATATTCAACTCCGATCCTACCTTTGGATGTTCTCGCCGACAAAGTAGCTGAACCTAAATTTGACTTGGTTAAGGTATGGATTTCCTTTCTTGGTCTTTTATATTAAGATTAATCAAACTTGGAATGATGATTCCTTCATGTTATAAGAAATGACATAAACCGTCCGCTGGATTTGATAGTTGTTAGCAATTTTCTTATCAGGAGTAGACTGCAGAGTAGATCATTGTTGTTTATTTTCTTGTCAATGACTGTGGATAAGGGTCAAATGATTTAAACATGTATATTATTCTGAATTGATATATGCAGCAAAAATCATTGGCATTTTCTTGTTGTGTTATCTGCAAATGCCTTTGTGTTATCTTTTCCAACCATCTTTCAATCCTTTGAATTTGCAGAGGTTGGTGGCTAGATTCGGATCTCAAGTTTCTGTCATCTCCATTGTAGCTCTCTTTCTGTATCTAATCACGAGCCCATCAAAATCAAATGCTGCCAAGGGAAGCAAGAAGAAGCGTTGAGAATCAGAAAGTATACAACTAGTTCATAGAGAATTCTTGATGTGTTGTCTTTTTTTCTTTTACTTGTTTTTAGAGTTTAGAGTTTAGAAGAAGCGACCTCGTCTTGCGTCGTTTCAAATGCTTGTGGTTCAAGAAACTAATTAAACCATTAGAAAAAATGTCATCGAATTGAACCGATTGTTCATGTCCCATTGGGTTTATAAATTTCTAATTTTGTATTAGTAAGAATCAAGAGAACCACACTAGGAGTATTGAAGTTTACTGTTTATGAGAATGATGATTCAAAAATTCACATTTTGAGATCACAATGACATTCAATGTTCTTCCAACGTCATATGATCATATCACGCTTAGGAAAAATTAATAGTAACTTGACCATTTACAGTATTGTATCGGCACAATTAACTGAGAACCAAATTTAACATATGCCTGATTTTCTTTGTTACAGATCTGAAACCAAACCAAAATTGTCCAGTCTAATTTGGCGATCATGCAGATTGGACCAGTTTATATATAGAAACAAAATCTACGTACATTGCTGGCAAGATACGGTTCTGAGGTTTTTGTCATCTCCATTGTAGCTCTCTTCGTCTATCTGATCACTAGCCCATCAAACGCTGCCAAAGGGAGCAAGAAGTCGAGAATCATAGAGGATAAGTTAGTTCGCAGCGAATTTTGATTGTAGCTCTCTGTGTCTATCTGATCACGAGCCCATCAAACGCTGCCAAAGGGAGCAAGAAGTTGAGAATCATAGAGGATAAGATAGTTCGCAGCGAATTCTGATTGTCTAGTTGAAATTTTACTTTTTTTCTTGTTCTCTGAGTAGGTCTCATACCTTGATAGACTTTAGCATGGCTATAAAAAAAAATTGAAGTTTGGAAATATTTTATGTTGGCATTAGTGTTTGTAGTTTCTATAGCCATGACAATTTCAAATCATATGCTCCTTACCATGACAATATTTCCCTGAATTTCAAGTACACATTTCGACAAAACCTCGAATTTGGCTCGTATCAGGATTGATTCAGGAGACAATGTTCAGCTTGATTTTACAAAACCAATGTTTAACATCATGCCAATATGCTCCAAGAGTTAATTCTCTAAGCATTGCACTCAAGCTTCTTTTTAATGGAATTAATAAAGAGAGAATCTTATGCTCAAGCTTCTTTTGCCAGGATAAATTATTGTGGCATCTGATGCTTCTTCTCTTGAGACCGTTTATATATTTAAATCATGACATCTTTAATTATGCTTGAATAGTTTAACTAATCATTGTTTGGTAATGATCACTTACATATAAACACTAAGCACCAATTCATAGTTGCCAAGCCTAATGAAGATGGAAAGCTCACTCGCTTCTCGTGAAGAAGAAGCTCAAGTCTCGACTAGCTCCGGCAGAAAAAAAGGAGGATGGATCACTTTCCCCTTCATCATTTGTAAATGATCTCTTAATTAATCGGTTCTCCTTTCTATCATATTCTTAATTACTACCTTCATATAAAAATAAATGATGTTTTGTATTATGAGGTTCATTCAAGTGGATATGTATCTAGTGAAGATTCTTCACTAGATACATATGTCTTTATGAATGAACCTAAATACGAAATATCATCTATTTTGATACGGAGGGAGTATATCAAAATGTTCGAGTTTGAGAATTTTCTTTCTAATTTGTTTTTTCTTGTGTTAAAATTAACAGGCGCTGTGGCAGGAATTTATGGGTCAGGATATGGATGGCTTTTTAATTTGATGGTGTATTTGATTCAAGAATATAATGTGAAGAGCATTTCAGCAACTCAGATTTTCAGTGTGGTGAATGGTTTCGTCAACCTTTTTCCGGTCCTCGGAGCAATCATAGCTGACTCCTACTTGGGCTGCTTCTTAGTCATCTCTGTTTCCACCTTCATCTCTTTTCTGGTAATCTATTTATATCTACATTCAATCAAGAGCATAATGGTAAAAATATCTGCGTAGACAAAAAGCATGACGACGTTTATCAGGAGTGATCCGGCCCAAAATATTTGTCAATTTTTTACATGCATGTTGTATGGGGAAATTGATGACTATTTTAGGACGAAGATAATATTTGATACACGCTTCATCGTTTCCTAGGAATTTAGGTTTCTCTGAGTGTATGTGTGATATTCTTGCAGGGGATGGTTCTTCTGACTCTGAGCTCAATATTCCACTCTCTTCGGCCTAAACCTTGCATTGTCAGATCTAATATCTGCGAATCGGCCACAAAAGGTCAGTTGACAGTGCTCTATATAGGAATAACAATGGGAGCAATTGGATTAGGATGTGGACGCTTTAATCTCGCAACAATGGGCGCCAACCAATTCGAAAAACCTAAAGAACAGGCTATTGTCTTCAACTGGTATTTTTTCACAGGATTTGTAGGAATTGTCTTGAGCTCCACAGTTATATTCTATGTCCAAAGCCTGAGTTGGGGGTGGGGATTCGATCTATGTGCTGGGACAAGTTTTCTCGGTTGGACTGTGTTCGTTATCGGATATTTTTCCTACAAACACGATAAACTGAGAGGTAGTCCATTTAAAGATATTGCTCGTGTCGTCGTTGCTTATATTTGGAAAAGGAAACTCCCTCTATCCGACCGTGACGAGGACTATTACCATGGAAGTGGCAAGATTCAGGCGACGGCGAGCTTTGTTTGCTTGAACCGCGCAGCGTTGAAAACTGAAACCGATTTCAGACCAGATGGCTCGATTAAAAGCTCGTGGAAGATTTGCACGGTTCAACAAGTAGAAGATTTCAAAACCCTGATGAGAATTGCGCCTATATGGTCGACATCTTTTTTCCTAAGCGTTACATTAGCAATGCATGCAAGTTTCGTAGTCATCCAAGCTCTAGTGATGGATAGACATTTATTTAGGAATAATTTCGAAATCCCAGCAGGTTCAATGACCGTTATAATTTGCGTCTCTTCATCTATCTCGATTTTTATGACAGATCGCTTCATAATCCCAATCTGGCAAAAACTGACTCGACAAAAGTCTACTTTTCTTCAACGGATAGGAGTAGGCCACTTGTTTAACATCCTCAGCATGGCTGTAGCGGCTATCGTCGAGGCGAGGAGACTCCAAGTAGCATGTGATAACCATCTCCAGACTGTGCCTGGTTCGGTGGTCCCCATGACGGTTGTATGGCTATTTCCATAGTTGGTTTTACTCGGAATTGGAGAATCACTTCATTTACCGGGACAAGTTTCGCTTTTATATCGGGAATTCCCTGTTTCCTTGCAGAGCACTTCAACTGCCATGACGCCTCTGGTTATCGCTTTCGCTTACTACGCTAGCTCGGCCTTAACTGGTCTTATCCGAAAAGACACGAGTTGGTTGCCGGATAACATCAACAATGGGAGGCTAGATAACGTGTACTGGACGTTAGTCGTGATAGGAATTCTCAACTTGGGTTATTTCCTAATCTGTTCCAAGTTATACAAGTACCAGAATCCGGAAAAGGATTCTGAAAAGTGAATTATCCCAATAATTTGGTCCTAAGAATGTGAATTATTTGTTTGAGTTAGTAATGTTTTCCTGGAATTAGAAACTAATCTTTCAAATTCCTACAAGCCTTGAAAACTTTGTAGTAGACTTCATTCTAGAAATATATTTTGTTACTTTATGTAATCGAAAAATGAAATTTCTTACTTTTCCTAGAAGTTACTTGTAATAAAATCTTGACACATGATCAGTGCAAGTATTAACAGATGACAGATTGTTTTGTCCTTTCTCAATTACTTTTCCTGGAAGTTACTTCGTTCTAGTTTATGTAGTGATATATTCATTCGAAATCTTCTTTTCGAAGTTAAAAGAGTTCGAAATACTTTAAAACACTTGCAACTTTCCAAAACATATTAAATTTTATCCTTTTTTAAATCTTATATAATTATGTTTCGGCAGAAAATCCAAGACTCTTATGTCATATATATGATAATTATTATATATAACATAAATAAATCTAGAAGAGAAGAGAAGATTATACCATCTCTTTGACATTTGAAAACAAACGAAAATGAGTTATCATATTCATGGTATGAACAAAAACCCTTCGTTTTCTTCTTCTTTAATTCTTATTTTTCAGTTTAAATTTTAAATTTTTATCAGATTGAGATTATAGAGTTTTGATTTCGTAAATTCTTTTTGTTTGGTAGGATTTGCATCTCCACCGTCAGAATATCCATCAGCACCATCACCGTTTCAGGGATACCCACCACCGCCACCGGCACCGCTTGCCCGGCCATATCACGAAGGGTACCAAGGGTATTTCACTGAGGGGACGTATCCTCCACCACCGCAAGCTCCACCTCTTTACAACCACTATCGCCGCCAGCATGACAATTACTCTGATCTTGGTTGCTTTTCATTTCTCAGAGGCTGGTATGCTGTTTGCCTTTTAGGATTGCAAAGTCTTCAAACATTTACAATTAAGTCCTTCAACTTTAACTTCATTACGATTTACTCCTTGATTTTCATAATGGTGATATTTTTGGACTTGATAACATTCTTCATGTTCTTTTACAATTATAGTTTTGCTGCAATCTGTTGCTGCTGCTTGTTGGAGGAGTGTTGTAGCTGTTGCATAAGATGAAAAAAAAATGGAATGTTTGATTCGGTCCGGTTCGGTTTAACTAAATAAAGCTTCCTGCTATTCTTCTTTGGTGGATGCTTTTCTTTTTCCAAATTGCTCATTACAATCTGCGACTGTCATCAATGTTATGTTTAAAATATGAGGTTTAGTATTTCACCTCAGTTTAGTTCTTGAATCTGTGTTTGTTCATGGATTTACAGTTTGTTATTTAGAACTCAACATCTTGTAAACTAGAGTATTATACATTATAGTATAGGATTTACAGATTTGTGATTGTTCAATCGTCAACTCCATTGGAAATAAGATGAATTCAGATTCCGACCAACTTCGATCCTTAGACCAGCTTCGATCCTTAGACCATCTCCTGTGCGTCTCCCGAATCGGAAAATGTCTCTTATCTCGATTTTGTATTGTATTGGAGATGTTCTTAGTTTGCTATTTATATTTTTGACACACCTGAAGTTTGACATATTTTGTCTAACTAACATAGAAACAAAGAGAAATGATATTAGCAGAGATCTAATTCACAGTAATAACAAGGATGACAAATAGCAAATCTCTTGTAAATTAAATTAAACAACAGTAGCAGTAGCAATAGTCCACTAAAACTTAGTAACAAAATACAAGTACTAAGAAAAAAGAGAATAAAGCTACAAAGTCCAGACGAAGTCCGGAGCATCCTTCCTAGGGCCTACAAGTGATCGATACAAGTACATCCTCTCAACCTTCTGAGAATCATCATCCCGATTGAACTCCATGTCTTCGTTCTCGTTCATGATTTCCACGTTTAGCCTCTTCATCTTCTTTGCAAGTGATTTGCATCCTCCAAGTGTAATTTCACAAGACGACATCCAAAGAGATCGCATTGTCTCATACTTCTCCATGTACTGCAATAGTGCAACATTACCAAAAGGACTATTCATGATCTCTAGCTTCCTAAGCTTCTTACACCCATTCAAAACGTAAAGCATTGCTTTATCGCTATCTCCGGCAAAAGCGACGGAAAGCATCTCAAGTTTCTCAGCGTATTTTCCGATAAAGAGGAAGGCTTGGTCAGTTAATAGGCCGGAAATTGACAACCGTTTGATACCGCTGCATGCCTGAACGATTGCCCCGTAACCTTCATCGAGCGGCTGTTGTGTATCGGCGTCAGGTTTAGTCGGGTCGAGGATACATAACCGGAAGCAAGTAAAGTTTGGGGAGTTCTGGGCGACGGTTATAAGGGCAGCATTGGTCATTTGCTGGCAGAAGTAGAGTAACGAAGTAAGATTCGGGCAACCGGCCGATATCGCAACCAAGCCTTCCTCCGTCACAGCGGCATTTCCAACTCCGTAAGGGTCAGATGGAAAAACCCTCAACTCTTGCAATTCTTTGCAACATGAAGCTACCACTTCTAGTCCTTTGTCCCCAATGCAATCAAGTATCTGCACAGATTTCCATTGATAAGAACATATCACATACAACAGGGAATGACATTTCAGACTTTTTCATACAAATGGAACTATATTGGATATACTTATTCAAAAAAACAAAGGGATAAAGTCAATACCCATAAGCGCTGCAATTTCCTACAATGATGAATTAGCTTCATTAGCTCAGTCCCGCAAATTCCAGGCGCATAGCTCAGGTTCAAGGAAGTCAAATTTGGACAGATCGCGTAAAAAGCCGACAAGCAACGAGGAGCAACTTCCAGAAAGCCAGACAAACTTTTCAGAGAGGTACATTTTTTAATGGCAGCTTCCAGCTTAGTGTAAACCTCAGAAGCTGGATCCTGAACGTAAGATCCCGTACCCAAGTCAGCGAGTTGAGGAGCTTTGACCAATATCCTCTGAAGCGTCTCGAGAGCCACTGCACGATTGAGCTTCAAGCTTTTGAGGTTAGGAGATCTTGCCACGAGCCTCTCAAGTACTGCCAAATTGATTTCTCCTTTAAGGCATGCGAAATTCAGAGAGACGAGAGAAGTAGAGTTCTCTGGAAAGCAGTTAAGCCATTGGCCTCTATGATCCTCAATATCATTCTCTTGCAAATCCAACTCCCTAAGATGCCTGGATTTAACAAACATGAAAAAAAAAGTCAACCCAATCCATAAAAATTCAATTTTTAAACAGATTAATTCTTTTATTGGATCCACAAGTCACTATGAACAAAATTTCCATTCCTAGTAACAATCAATGCTATCTAAAAGCACATTTAGCTGCTAACTGCTTAAGAAACAATCTGTCTTAACTATAAAATCAACATTATGCTTAATTGTAGCTTCAAATATAACTTAATTTACACAAAATAATCTTAACTTGACCAAATTAGAGCTTCAAAAAGTGGGATTTCCCTTACCTACAATTGGCTGCAATGGCGGCTAAGCCATCTGTTGTGAACCCTTCACAATTAACAAGAACCAAAGACTTGAAATTGGGAAAAGCTCGAGAAAGCAATTCGAGACTCTCATCGGAAACAACCATCCTCTTCAATCTGAGCTCCTCAAGTCCGATCTTAGCTTTCACCATTGCCTCGATCCAAGGTAACAAAAACCCTCCCCAGTCATGTGGGACCAAGTTGAAGTCAGCAAAATGGGGTTTCCCTTTCAGGGTCAGTGACTTTAGTGCCGGAAATCTCGCCGTCAACCTCTCCGGGCTGATTGAGTAACAATTTCCGATGAACACTTTCTGCCTGCTGAATTTCTCGATCCAGTACCATGATTTGCAGACTAAAGAGACTGAGTTTCTGTCTTTGTGTAAGGTTACAAAGTCGAAAATTAGCTCTAACACTTCATCTGGGAAATAATTCATAACTTTCCCAGGAAAAGAAAAATCCAAACTTTCCTGAGAAAAATTAATCCCTTGAGCTCAAAAATGACAACAGATCTAAAATTAAAAAAAAAAGGGTTTTGTTCTTATGATTACATTATTTGAGAAACAACCCAAAATTCATAGATCTAGTCCTAAAAAAACATATTTTTTCAAAAAAAAAAAAAAACCAAACTTTCTAATTATGATTTACTCAAACTCAAAAATGGCTAATTGGGTTTTCTTTCTCTCTCTAACATTTCTTCTTTTAAGCTCTACTTCTACACAGAGAGAGAGAGAGAGGAGGAAGAACAATGGAGGTTTGTGTTTTAATTAAGATTAAACTTTCATTAGATCTAACGGTTGGTGTTGATTGATTGGAAACATAAATGGAATCTCGCCGTTGATTGGTGTAACATGCATGTGTCTTTTCCTTTCTCTGCAATATCCTGTCTTTTTTTTATTTACTTTTTGTTTGAGTAATGGGAAAAGACCAAACTGTAATATATGCCCTTTATGTTGTAATCTTTGATAATCTAGATCCTTATTGAATTTTTGTTTCTTAAATGACCCTCTTTATTTTGCTTGTTTTCTATCTCTCCGTTCCAAATTAACTGTCACTTTTCTTATCTTCATGGCAAAAAACTAGTCTATTTCTTATCTTCATGGCAAAAAACTAGTCTAGTCTAATCTAGTCTAGTCCAACGGAGAGTTGCACCCATAGCTGGGCTGAAATGACCATTTTCTTCTACTCGAAGTTCAAAATGACTAAAAAACTCTGACAGATTTTGATTGGTTGATAATATCGATGATCGGTGCAGATAAAAAAAAACGGAATATAGATAGTAGAGACAATGACGAAAGAGGAGCTGATATCATACTAATCTAGACTGGTTAAACTCATAGATTACGCTTTGACTCAGCAAAAACCAACGTGTCAGCATCAAAGAGCCAACTTGATCTCAAGTATGAAGTAACAATGAATGAAGAGGGCGATAAATACAATGTCAAATTTTGATAAGGGCCAAAGAGATTAATAAAAGTAACATGAAGGACTGAAACTCAAGAGAAATAAACAGTAGGGACCATTGTTATATGTGATTCTTAACGCCACGCAGCAGATAAAATAGTTTTGGAAGTCATACTTGCGCGAGTGAGATATACTGCCGTCGTATTATGACGACATTACCATGTGGAACTCTATTATGCCGATTAAATTAATTATTTTAGTACTTTTTTTTTCTTAATTTCATTTATTTCTTCTCATAATGATAAAGTTCTTCTCTTTTATTTTATCCGATTTTTGTGAGAAATTTTTTTTTAATCACTTGGATTAGGGAAAATAAAATAAAAAAATATAGTTTTTTCAAAATATTCATTTTCAATTATAAACTTGAGAATTTTCAAAAAAATAAAAATTATAAACTTGAAGTGTATATATAATTTAGTCCAAAGAAAGATTCCGTCCAAAAAAAATAAAAAATCATAGACAGTCTCTCTTGTTTGTCTTGTAGCAGAGCTGTAGAATAGTATGTATTTGCTTTTTTTACTTTATCAATAATTGCCAATTTATTTTTAAATTTTTTTATAGTGACTGTTACTTTAATTAGATGATTAAAGAAGCTGAATGCTCAAAATAAATTACCTTTTTCAAGCTAAGAAAGAAGTTGTTATTTATATGCAGGTTTAATGTTTTACAGTTAGCTTACGTTTTTGAAAGAACTAGTTTAATTAAAAGTTAGATTAGTTAGTCTCATAATGATGGTGAAGGTTAAGGAGTAATGTTCGTGTCACGATATTACGAGTCTCTACACCACTCTCCATATTAAATATTTATCCCAATTATTTTTGTCCAAATATATTTTTTATCAGCAGCAGTGAAATTGACTTAATTTAGCTCAAAATTTTCCACAACACGTTTTGAAGAAAATGCCGAAAAAGAAGAAAAATGTTGTTTAATTGGATATGACATGAAAAGACAGAAACGTGTTCATCTTGAAGTAGTAAAACTTTAGATTTGGTAGTATATATTGGATAAGGAGGCTGGGAAAAACTACAATTTCATGAAGAATTAATGATTATCCTCTTAAATTGAGTAGTTATGAACTTATTACTCGAACTTGATTTCAAAATAACCAATCAAGTTTATATCTAAAATGGATGAAGAGATGTGGAATATGGTCAGGGACGGATTCACGTGCATCTAATATTTTAGAAAAAATAAATTATATAATGAGAATATATAAATTTATTCACCATATAAATATCAAAATAATTTTTGACATAGTGATAAGTAATATAAAAGAATTCTTTACATTCTTAAGTTCGATTTCTAATAAGAGTGGACCTTGTATCTTATTTTTTTTTCTTTTCCTTCCTTACATTTTTAAACAATATAATATCCATGCCATATAAATTGGATTACTGAATACTTTATTTTTTTTAGAATTAAAATATATTATATGTATCAGATAAATTTAACAATTTTATTTTTAATAGTAAAATTTATTTTATTAAATTAAAATTTTACTGATTTAATAAAAAATAATTATTATTTATGAATCACCATTTAATATAACAAAAAAAATCCGTGGTGTGACTTTAATATCCTACAATCTTCATATTATTAATGTCTTGACAATACTATTGGTTATTAAAAAAATATATCAAAATTAAATGTCATTAACTAAATTCAATACGGATAATAAACTCTCACCGATCCACCCAAATTAAAATCATGTTCCATCTTTAAAAATCTATGACTACTTTCGATCCCACCCGATGTTAGTTCCTGGATCCGCCCTTGAATATGATGCGATAAAAACGTAGAAAAACGAGCTTATTATTAGTGAAAACGGTAATAACTTACTTCTCGAAAAAGAATTCCACAAGTACTCACCCGTCCTTGTCAAGAATTATAGTGTTCACCTATTTTATATCGTAAGAACTTCCTATCCTAAATTCTAAAATAAAATTTTGAATTTTTTCTTTTTATAAAAAGAAAAATAATATTATTGGTTAAAATAATTGAGTCAAGTCATGTCCATGATTCAACTATCATAATGAATTACAATGAAAAATCATATATTAAACAATGATAATCGTAATCTAAAACCATAAAAGAAAAATACCGACTAAATTTAGAAATACTAGAGTACGAAACAAACAAATTACGACAATAATAAAGATTAAATTATTACTTATTTTCTTCTCATTCGACCACGTCTACGATAGGGTTTTGATATTTAACTACATTGGTTACAAATTTTAGGAAACAGTAGACAAAGTCTCCTTATCACTGTTTCATTAGTTGGTGTTATATGGCATGACATGCTCCCGAATCCCGACCTTAGTAATATTTCAACTTGATATGTCTCACAGTCAAACATTTTTCCGGGTCCCACATATTTCTGCCACGTATACATTTTTAATGGATTATTATTACTTATCTTTTTTATTTACTGGATAATAATATAATAATCTCCCAGTTGGGGGGCCCATAAAAAACATTGATAGCCATGTGATGGTGGGGTCCTTCTACATCAGACGATTCCTTTGCTTCCAGATTAGATTAACATACTGTCTTTTTCAATTTCAACGGGCTAACGTGCATGCACTAAATTAATTAATTAACTTTTAAAAAATTAATTAGTTTTACTTAAAAAAGAAAAAAGAAGAGAAAAAAAGAAGAGCTGATTATGAAACTCGAACTTTCATAATGAATTTTCTTGCAATAGAGATGGCTACGGTCCGATTCGGAAATGCAACCGTATCAAATTGTTCAATACAGTTCGGAATCGAAATCGAAATATTTATGATTATATTCCAATTTATATTTTTGAAGAAATATTGTGTATAACTGAATCAGAACCGTCTAGATAAAACCAAAATCGCCTAAAAAATTTTAAAAATTCGATTCGATTCTTAAAATTTAAGAACTGTAGACCGTGGGTTTGAATCAGACCGGGGGCATGTATATCTTGCGATGATCGAATCCTTTAAACCGATATAGTTTCTCACAATTTTTACTTATTTATTAAATTAAGACGGTGCAAGCAAAGTGTTTCTTACTTGTCAAAATTTGTCTTGTTTTGGAGATGTGACGTTATTAGAAAAAAAATGTCCAATGGAAGAAAATGCAAGTTGCAAATTTTCTAAGGAAGAAAATTAATTATAAGTGATCAGTGGTTAGGCTAAAACTAATCAAATTTAATCATAGACCCACTTGCATATAATTACATAATTAAAATTTGTTAACAAATAAAAATAAATAAATGAAGTGGTGATTATCATTTATATCTTCAAAATGCACTTTTGCTTCCATCATTTGCAAGAATTGCAACCATGTGATTTACACATTAAAGTTTGATTTTTACATTATCTAAATACATAATTTATTTCATTGTTATCTAGTTTTAGTGATCATAGATAAAATAGATTGTTGTATTTTTATTTTGGATGATGAACAACACATTATAAATTCTTTCTCTTATATAATTTAATTCTCCTCTCATATTCAGTTATGATGATAACGCACGGAGAAAATTTGCGAAGTGGTCCTCCTGGAATATGATTGGTCGAGAATAATATATATTTTTTTAATATACCTAATACAATCTACTACCCATAAATTATCGAAACGAAAGTCGCTTCCGAAAATCGAACTCAGGAGTCACGTCTTCGGAAGAAATAGCTTGGTTAAAAAGAAAATGAGATGAAACATAAGATGTCGCTCTAAATGTCTAGGATGGTCCAAAAAAGCCCCACAATTCATTCATTCATCTTTTACAGGGACATTATGTATAGAGGTCCTGGTTTGGTCTCATATCTGCTAAAGTGAAAGGAAACTTGTGGAAGGAAGGAAGCATTATGTCAGCTTAACTCAGCTGGTACTCGGAGAGATTGACAAAGAAATGTAGTAGAAATTGAAAACGCATTCCACTGTAAGAGGTAACGAGAGAGACAATTAATTTAACTCATTGCTCTTAAGATTAACGATACAATAGGGTAAGCCGAATGCCGTCTCTAGGGGGAATAGACAAATTTACAGGTAGCAAAATGAGAGAGAAAGGAATTGATCTGAACACCAATAAGACTGCTTGTGGACATCTTTCTCAAGCCCATCTTTTTCTAAGTTTTGTTTGTGTAGCAGAACATCTTCACAAATCACAATCGAAGCCAGACAAGAATGGGCTTCAATTAGGATTTAAACCTAAGCCAGGACCATTTTAGAGTTTATCATTATCAGAGGACCAAACTTGAAAGCTTTCAACTTGATAGATAGATCATAGTCCATAGAGATTCATCTAACAATTAAATCGGTTATGATTTGGGAAAAATCTGAATCACATTCATTTTAGGGCATAAAATGTATCTAATCAGTGGTGATTTGTATGCCCAAAGTAGGAAGTTCCTACCCAAGAATTTTTCAAGGGGAAGAAGACTTATTCGGTGCAATTGTGCAAATGCTTCATCCAAAGGATACCGTTTAATACCTTACAAGCTTAACTTTCTAACTATCAGAAAACAGAGTCATTGGTACTCAAAGTAGAGTGGACAAAATGTCTCAAGGTGGCTTCGACATAAACAACAACAAGCAAAGTACAACATCCATATATAGAATCGGAGTTGGACATAGCAAGATAAAATATCAGAATGTGAGAGAGCTCATTGACAATATTCATTAGATCGAGACCTTATTCTTATGATGGAAATAGCTAGCAAAGAGGAAATTTTGCTGAAAAAGCTTCAATCCACAAAAGTGACAGCAAATTAAGAAAACTTCCGTAAAAGACTTCACTAAGACTAAAAAAAAACACCTGGTTTGTGCCTAGGTCTCCATTCTTGAAACTTTACACAGCCTAATTACTAGCTTGTAGATTACAAAACTAAGAAAAATCCGTGAGAATGATTGAAAAACTATGAAGAATCCTCAATTGATACGTCTAGTGCAGAGTGAAAAGATTAAGTGGTGGTAAAGGCAATCGCTTTGGTACAAAAACCACATTGAACATCTAAGTGTTATCAAGGGGGAAAAACAGAACCACTGTTTTGAAAGAAAGTTTGGTAACCACAAACATAGTATGATACCATGTTTTGGTTATTGCATATGCCTAAATACTTACAAAAAGAACTCCCACTCTGTATGATTTGACAATGCAATGGATTTCATCATCCCGACCAATAATGCATAGTCGTAGACATGCCAAATGCAGGATAACAATCAGGAAAACATAAATAGCATAACACCAACACTATGTAAGCTAAACCATACTCGACTAGATCATTCATAATCTGAGAGAAACAAACACCAGCACAGAAATTATATAAAACCTACAATCCTGTGTAGTTATGGAAAAAAAACCGAAGCATGATGAGCTAGGGATAATTTAACTACATAAGCATTCCCACATTGTTACAGAAAACCAATTACCTATCCAAATACCGTTCGAAATATAACCAATCATACACAAAAATTCCACTAACCTCTTCTTTTTCCAAAATACCAATTTCCTGTTTTCTGTGATCAATCAAGCATCAGGATCATCACTACTGTCATCATCCTCTTGATTGTTATCAGCAATATAAACTCCAGGATGAGACGGCATCCGACGTGTCCTGGAAGGCAAAATGTTGTCCAAATCAACCTCCATCAAAGGATCATCGGACAATTCACTGTCACTGATAGGAATATCATCATCACTATCGTCGCTGCTGCTATCATCGCTGCTATCACCATTACCATCACCATCATCGTCTTCATCATCGTCATCTTCTTCAATCATAATCCCTTTTCCTTTCCTATCCCTAACCACTTTATCTTCTTCCTCGATCAAAATCACTTTCCCTTTTCTATCCCTAACCACATTATCTTCCTCAATTACGATCCCTTTTCCTTTCCTGTCCACTGTCGTCTCCACAAACCCATTGCCGCCGTCCTTCTCCTTCGCTTCACCACCTCCAAACCCCATCTCGCCGCCAACGATTTTAGCTTCCTCCGCCACTTTCCCATCTCCATTAAGATCAGCTGCCACTGATTTTTCGTCACCTAAAGCTTTTTCAACCCCGATTTTCAATTCCGGCTCAGGTGTCGATGACAGCAGCTTCATGGTTTTGCTCGGAGGGTCCAGCTCGACATCCAAATCGGCTTTTCGTTTCGCCGGGAATGTGGGTTCCAGGGGGGGTTTGGTATCAGCCATGAATTTGAATGAAGCAGAGTGAATTTCGATGGAAAATTGGATTTTCAGAAGTAAAAATCACAGCTTTTTTCTTTTCTGCCCGCTTTAGGGTTTTTGTACTTGGCAATTGCCACCAGTGACGTTTCTTCATCTTTTTATTTTTCACAGATAGGTCCCTAAAGATTTTATTATGCATAGAAAAACCTAATTATATTGCAATTTGTTTATTTAGGGTCCGCTTGATAGTACAGTACTCCTATTATGTAAGAAAAATTTAGAAGGGTAACTGTTAATAGTACCTTTTTTTTTCTGGATAGGAGTTCTAATTTTTAAAGTATTTTTTGAATATATTTTTTAAGAGATTTTTTTATGTAGGTTTTAATAATTATTTTTAGTTGTTATAAAAAATAAATTCAGGATTACTATTGTTTTAATATATATATATACTTGGTTTAGGATTATATTTCGAAAAGTGTTAAGAATAATCTTATTATCCGTCGCTAACTTTCGATTCTAATCCGTCTCTAATTCGTTTTAATCTATATCATTGCATTATAATTGCATTTGGTTTCTAATCTGTTTCATTTCTAATTGGAAACGAAATGGTTTGGTTTCTAAATGTTTGATTCTAATCTGCCATATATTGTCTGATAATGTAACTTGTTGATCAAGTTACTAACATTATTAGTTAAACATATTGTCAATGATTGGTACTTTGAATCTGTATCACTCGGAAATGTATTGGGCGACCGATATCAAGTGCTCGTGATTCTTGGATTGATGTGGTTGAACGTATTTCAAATGACACTAACAAGACATTGATGTAAGAACAATTATTGTAATGTATCGGACGCCTCGGATCGGAGAAGAGAAGATGTCCGAACTTGATCGTACAACTATATCTGGGTTTTGATGCTTCAGATGAATTAATCCTGCACTCCCCGAGTATTCAATCATTGAAGACATTTTCAGCAAGTATATCTTGGTGTCGAAGGAGGTGACGTGCTTTTCAAGTAATCTATTATACTTTCTGATTTCATCGAGAGCTATCATAAAGTTGATGATGAATATATATCCATTTTGGTATTGCTATTATAATTAGGCATAACTACATTGCATAAGGAATTGGAGAAGTTTATCGTTATCGTGTGGAAGGCATACATAGTATATGGAAGGGAAGATTTTGCAAACTAGCCGAGATTATAGCTTAAGAACCGAAATAGAGTAGTATAGACCGACTTAAATATAAAACAAGCGCATCATTCGACACCATTTGCATGCATCAAAACACCTTAATTAACCCTCTTAAAAGACTGCAAACAACAACGATATCATATACAGTCATCCTGCAGAACGTTTCTAGCTACACCATCGATTCGATCGTATACTTTATCGGGAAATTATATATATATATATATCTTTAAATTAATTTGTTACATAATTTATATAAGCATATATATATATATACTTGGATGAGGCCCAAAGCATTTTGAGCAGTTGGCGAAACAGGAAGAAGTGTTAATTTACACTATACCTCGATCCTAAAATTTTTGTCAATTTTTATATGCAACTAACCTTCGGCATGTAAAAAATCAATATAGTCAACCAATATGATCCCTTGTTATAAAGTCTTTACCGAAATATTGTCGAGACTAACCCGATCTTACATAAAAAATACATAAAAAAAACCTCAAATCAAGGGTTTTGATCACTTCAGGTTGCGTGAGGTCACTACATTTCTTTGTTTTCATTTGTTCTTCACTCAGAAAGCGAGACTTAACATAATGGAAGCCACGAATCACGAAAACAACTCCTCATAAATTACAATTAAAATGCTCGTAGCAACTGCATCCTCCCCAATACAACGCACCGCCCTTAGTTGTTATCGACTCAATTTAATTCCTAATATATACATACATAGATGTAAACCAGTATTAATTAATTTTCTGAAAAATTAAAAATGATGGAATAACTGATGAGACTGAACTGAAATAGTGCAAAGCATGTGCCATAATTGGAAAACAAAGCCACTTGGCATTTCCTTTTATTTGCATGTTTTCCACGTGGCTATCATTCCCGGACTTGTAATCCTAAACACATGAGCTGCAAGGTGTTGCCGGTAGGATTTCCGACTTGTCCAATTCCCATTTCTTTCTTTAATTGCATTTCTTTCCTAATGAGTAAATTTTGATTCAAAAAGAGAATCTAAATTAGATTCTATTGTTATTATTAAAACTAAAATCATACCTTTTTAAATTTAAAGGAAAATAAAAGGAACATTTGAGTATCATATGATGATGAATACAAATTTTCAAATCAAATTGCTGCATAATACTATTTCCGTCTTTAAATAATTATCATTTTTATGATTTTATTATTTTAATTGATATTTTTAAAATATCGATACACTTCACGCTTTCTCTTTCGTATTAATATTTTCTAACCCATTAATTTAACCAATAATTTATTAATTAGAAAATAGAGAAAAATGTAAAATGATGATAAATTTTATTATAAAAATAATGTTATTAGTATATGTACGCTTTCTCTTTCGTATTAATATTTTCTAATTCATTAATTTAACCAATAATTTATTAAATGAAAAATAGAGAAAAAATGTAAAATGATGATATATTTTACTATAAAAGATAATGTTGTTAGTATATGTAAAATAATTTAAATTGTAAATTATTCAAAAGAGGTTGGATTACGTCATCAATTTAAATATAGAGGATCATTTATTTGAAGATGGAGAAGAATCGTTTTAGTATTCGATCCCGACATACAAGTATTTTCCCGCTTCTCGCTAAGTTGTAACGTAAGGAGATTTGGAGTGTTCTTGTACAAAGCGGTTTCATATTTTCGCTAGTTTCCAATTCAATAAAGGAAAAAAACTCTCTCTAGATATGAATATTGTCAAGACACCATTGATTTCTGTTTGCATGGTTTCAGAACTTTAGCTCCACCTGTATCTTCTCCTTCCACTCCATTCGTCATTCTAACTTTCCTCGTCTCTCAACCACCACCAATTCTCATAACTTAACCCTAGTTAACTTAATCTCCTTTCTTTCTCTCTTTCTCTAGTTACATATTACACCATGAATGAATCTTTTTTCAACATTTGTCACACAAACCCTAATTTCCTAGCTAGCTAGCCCTCGTGATCTTAATTTTTAAAAAAAAATTGTGAAATTTGATGATATAATTATAAGAAGAGAAGAAAGCTAAAAACTAGGACAATGTAAATTAAACAAATGTCTAAAATTAATGAAAAAAAAAAAATTAAACACAAATTTAACCATTTTCGTCCAGTCTCAAGAAGTTTTTATCTCTGCACATATCAACACACACTCACTCACTCTCATACAATCTTCTTTTTTCATCTCTCTCTCTCTTGCTTTTTTTCTCTCTCTAGAAAAGAGGAGCAGCCAATTAAGGGAGGCCCAAAAAACCCTAAGAACTGAAAAAGAGAGAGATGATGATGATGATGGAGCAGCAGGAGGAAACCGAGGCCTCTCAAATATTAGCAGGTGTTGTGAAGAAGAAAGAAGAAGAGTCTGAAATGGGTCGGGTCGGGTTCTTGACGACCCGTGAAATACAACTTCCCAACAACATTACTGTTAATGTTAATAGAAAGAAAAGAATGGCTAGGCAGAGACGGTCATCTTACTCCAATTCTCCTTTTCCTCCTCACTCGCAAGTGTCACCACCACCACCTCCTCCTCCACCTCCTGTCTCCGCACGTGTGAGATTACTTTTCCCTTTAATTTACTCCAAATTTCATCTTTTTATTTATCTAATTAATTTAAATTACTTCCCTAGTTTTCTAATTAATTAATTAATTTCATGTCTCAAATTAACCCATATCTTAAAATTTGTTATTTTTTGGTATTCTTTCATGTTAATTAGAAAAATATATAAAATAAATGGGTTAATGTTTCTATAATTAGACAACAAATAACATTATACTCTGAAATAAGATTTGAGACGACATGCTTTTGAAGACATATTTCGTAAATATCTATGCTTATTTCACTTAGATTTACTAGTGCAAACATATAAGACATGTCCTTGAATTTTGTAGCTTAATTTGCTTTGCCAAGGTGAAGTGAAAATCGTATATATGCCAACTTGATGAATCTTTGTCGATTGGTTTGTTTATATATTCAAAATTTTATCTCAACCTACATTTTGAGAGAACTTAGATCTGATTTACCAGTTTAATTTTCCAAAGTTCATTACTCGAAGGTAATGCGTATCAATATCTTAAGTTACTAATTAGATCTAGGAATCACATCTACCAAAATTGATTGATAAATTTATTAGATCTATATATATTAATTGATAAATTTGAAGGCATATATAAATCCACCAAGTCCTCGAGTAATTTGATTTAACGTGACACTCTTTGGATACCATAACATCGTATATATAGTTTGGTTAATTTCTGGTAATTATGATTTTAGAGTGTTTTATATCTCAATGCAGGAATGAATTTCTATTGTTTCACTAGTTTCTTTTTTTACATAATATACTGCGCCCTTTATAAGAAATTTCTTTATATATCGGAAACATATATAAACATACTTTGACCATGACAGGCAATGTCTTATTTTGAAGGTAGACAATCTCTTGGATACTAACACATGAGTCTTGCTGTTTAATTCGAGGCAGCAAATTCTTGTTACTACTTCTTTGTCACCATATATAGATGGTTCTATTCATTTTGCCTAATTCTAAAATTGACTGCCTTTAAATTTATGTTCTTAGTCCTTTTCAATTTCATAATGGGTTAATTTACAATCTTTTTGGTTGATTATTTATAAGGTATGTTCTCATATATGCTTCTTGGTCAGGCAATTGATCGGCAGAGACTGATATTCCTTTTTCAAAAGGAACTAAGGAATAGTGATGTTGGAACTCTCAGGAGAATGGTGCTCCCAAAGGTTCGATTAATCAACGTCCTAATGAAAATTCATCAAATTTTGTTTTTATTTCAGCGAGATTGATAAAATTAATTATGATTCATTGCATTTGTTTTGTGTTTGAGGCATGCTCCAATTTTTATTTTATTTTTTATGATTGCAGAGGGCATCGGAGGCTCACCTACCTGCTCTCGAATCTAAAGAAGGAATCAACATCAATATGGACGACTTGGATGGTGTCCACCTCTGGACATTTAAATATAGGTACAAGTATATAGTTTTCTTCAGATAATTAACAAACAAATTACAGTAATGGATATCGCAGATTAAGTTTAATGTATAATCTAAGACTTTGGATGGTACGTCAAATTGTCAACTATAGTAACTCTTGATATCATGTATGCAGGTTTTGGCCCAACAACAATAGTAGAATGTATGTGCTGGAAAATACAGGTACATACGTACATTGTCATGACAATTAATCTAGCTTTGGATGTAGGGTTATAATTTGCCGAACCATGTAAATCCTTCGTCTTGCTTTCTCCTTCTCTTATAACTCTCTTACTTTATTTGTTAAAGTATAGTTGTGCATTCCCGCTGCGAATTGGTGTGATATTTCCCTAACAATTTGGTTGCCTATCGATATTTCTAATTAGCATCTGATATTGGCATTGTAGGGGACTTTGTTTGCTCGCACGGCCTACGCCCCAAAGACTTTATCATTGTGTACCAAGACCCTCAAAATGAGCATTTTGTAAGATATACTATGCCACAATATTTTTTCTTTGTGGTATGTAGGTCACGAGTTCGAATCACGGAAATACTCTTTGCAATTGCAAAGAAAGGTTGCATAAGTCTCGACGTAATCCCCATGCACTAGTTAGTGCATCAGGGATTGACCTTTTACTTTCAATTTACGATCGATCGTTATATGTAGCTAAAATAATGGGTTTTCATTAATTTCAGGTGATTGAAGGAAGGAAGGCTTCAGACAATGTATATATAAGTTCAGCTCATCAACAATTAGCCGAAAACACATGTGTAGATGAAGTAATTAGTACTATTAATCAAGAAGATTACGAGATCAAACCATGCATCTCGTCATCGTCGTTTTATTATCCTCCAATGGACTTTACGTCAGGGATGTCATTTGTGTACGAGACTACTTGCTCCGATGAATTCGCTCTCGATTTCCTCGGCGCTAATTCCCTTACCAACAACTTCTCCAGCACTCAATCTCTTGGAGCCTTTGGTTCCGATGACAATTTGTCCCTTGACGACTTCTACTCGTCGATGCGTCCCTGAATCACTTCGTCGGCATAGTAAGGGGGGTAAATTGATTACTACTAGTATTACTGTTGAGTTATATCATGGAAGATTTTTCACAGAAGAACATCTTCATTTTAGTTTTTTTTTTCTTTTCAAGTTTGGTGTTAAAGTAAATTAAGTATACTGTGTGATCATAAATAATCAGAAACCCAAAAGTTGTAATAACATTTTTAATTAATATTGTCTTTATCTTATTTTGTTTCTCTTAGTGGAATGGAAAGCATTCCTTGCTACTCACTCATTCCACCATCCGTAACTTCTTCAACAAGTTACAACCGATTTACATGCACAAGCTAATTATAGGCTTCTTTTTGTTTCTTAATTATTACTGTTATGGTATCAAATTTTACTGATTGTGGGCATTTAAAACGTTTTGTGCTTAACCCCATGGAATTAGCCAGTAGTGGTGTGCTCCCACCTCAAATAATGAGGTCATGGTTTCGAATCGCGCAGTACGAACACTAACTTACTTGTAACTATTAAAAAATAAAAACGTTTTGTGATTGAATCAATGGAGTACAATATAACTTTATAATATGTGTAGATAGTGGATTAGTCAACAATTTAAATTTAATGGATAATGATTAAAAAAATCATTTTCCTTTGACTTTATTCGTCATTAAAAAAATAATATATAAAAAATAATATATACTACTGTTCCTGTCGTTTTTTCCTATACAAATTATATAAAAACGATGTTAATTATAAATTATGTAGGAACAACGATAATTTCACGGTGCGAGTATCTTTTTGGCTTTACCATATCACCAGATGAAAGTGGTGAAATCCAAATTCTTCCTTGACAACAAATGATTGCAAAAGAGGTAAAATGGTACCTTGACTTTTTTTTTGGGCTGCAAAGTTGTTCTCCATCAATTTATTTTTTTGAGAGATCGACTGATTAAAAATCATGAATGAAAATAGGTGAATCTGTTAAATTAATATTGTAATTGTGATGCTCTAGGATTTTATAAAAAAATATTAATTAACTAAAGTTATTAAATTATGGATATAAAAATTATTTTGGGAGTTAGGACTGAAACAAAACTACTATTTTTGCAACAATATATCAAGTATTATTCTCTCAAGAACCCTATAAAAAAGAAACCATATCTTAATTAATATACAATCTTTCACTGATAGGATCTTCTTCTTTTACTTCTTGTAAATATAGATGTTTAAGAGATATCTCCTACAGAGATCGGAGCTGATGATGAACCGAGACGGGAACGAGGAGAAGAAGAAGAAGAAGAAGAAACCATATCATAATATCTTCTCATAATATATAATCTTTACACTGATGATAGGATTATTTTCTTCTTCTTCTTCTTCTTCTTCTAATTCTTCTTGTTCTTGTAAATACAGTAGATAAAAAAGGCAAACCCCGATGCGTAACTTGTAAATATAGTAGATGTTTAAGAGAAATCTTTAATAGAGATCGGAGTAGATGATGAACCGAGACGGGAGCGAGAACGAGAAAGGCTTTGTTTTTGCAACTCCCTTGGTTGATCACCATATTCTAACCATATTTTCTTCTCTGATTCTTTCTTTATCTTTCTCACTTGGCTATGAACTGCTGCAACTCCCATGTTCCGTTCTTCCTTCTTGTTGTTGAATTTATTTTCCATCTTAAAAACAAAAAAGATTTTAATTTATCTCACTAGAATTATACTTTTTATTTTCTCTATCTATATAATTTGAAGTGAATCAAAATTAAGTTGGATAAGTGAAGGTTGATTGTATTTATATATAGAACGAAGTGGAGACGTGCGAGATTGGGAATTTTCAATTCTTTTCATTGATCAAAGATTTTCCATGTTTTTTGGTCAACTGTTTTTTGTTCTTTAGACGACTTTTTTAGACCATATTCATTGAAAGCATATACTTTTTCTTTTGATAGACATTACAATTATACAGTAATTGTTTGGCTGCTAGTAATAATTACACTATTAACAAGGATTATACTCCACTAAATTACTAGTCAATTTAAAAAGGTTAAAGAAAAACACGTGTAAGGTGTGATTTAGGTTCGAAATTTAGTTTATAAAATCGTGATGGATAAAAAAATGGGAAAAGTTTGCCCAACAATCACTAAGAAAAATACTTGTAGCGATTAATAAAATCTGTTATTTTTATAAGTAAGGGTGCATTTGATTTGGTTTGAAGATTTTTTTTAATATTTAATAATAATTTTAATATATATTATAAAAAATATATATTATTTTTAATATATTTTATATTTTAAGATGGATTGATGAACATTTAATGGGAAAATATCAAAAAAATAAAAACCGCAAATCAAACACATCTTTAATTATAAAAAATATAGATTTTACTAATTGTCACATGTTCATTTTTATTTGCAGTTGGTTCTATAGTTTCGGCTAGTTTTTTGCTACAAAAATTTAAATATGGAGTTAATATACCTCACAATCTTAAAATAAATATGAATTCCAGTTTAAATGTTCAAAAAAAATTTGAAGTTTCTAACTTTTTTTTTTCGAAGGAAGTTATTTATCTAACTTCTAGATATAATATGAAATTAGTCTCATTCATGATAGATCAAATTTTTGGTATTTTCATCACCTTCAAAGTATCATCTCCCTCATTCCAATTTCTGATATTATAGTTATAAGTTTGAATATATCGTCTATGATAATGAATATTGGATTTAAAAATTAACGCTAGCTTTTTTTATTCACGATTTTCGGTATAACTTCTCCTTAGAATATTTCGTATATGATTATGGAGTAACATGTAAGTTATTTTGTTGAAATTTGGATGTATGTAGATAACAATTCTATCTAGATACATTCAATTATTAATGAATCTAAAAAATATATGTGTCAGTTATTTGTACCGGATGGAGAGAGTAATGAATATTGGATTTGAAAGATTATTCACAATCTTATTTGGTATGCATTCTCCTTAGTCGGAATGAAAGGGAGTTCAAATTCAAACATTCTAGTCTTGTAGACGTCGATCAAATGTGAAACTGATTGACCGGAGAGGTTTTGTTGACTTCTTAGAATCTCACTCAGACGTGTACCTAGAAAATGACATTTAAATGATGCGT
Source organism: Rutidosis leptorrhynchoides (assembly GCF_046630445.1). Taxonomy (NCBI): domain Eukaryota; kingdom Viridiplantae; phylum Streptophyta; class Magnoliopsida; order Asterales; family Asteraceae; genus Rutidosis; species Rutidosis leptorrhynchoides. The sequence continues at coordinate 19,390 of NW_027266892.1, read as the reverse complement.
TGCGTGGTACAATAAATTTTAAACTATTTGAACGAAAAATTCACTTAAATTCTTCAAAATACCTTTTTATGCCTCATTAACTACGATTTGTTTGGACCTAATCGATAATATAAAATTCGATAAATTAATGATTTTATTTTATTAATAATTTTTTCAATTTAAATAAATTTGAAAGTAAATTTTAATAATCTTAATTAACTATTACAGAATAATTTTTAACGGTCCACATAATCCACATGACTTCATTGGAATAAGTGATTCGGCAAAAGACGTAAAATTTATATAATCCACATGACGATCGGAGTTTAGGAATTTAGTTCAATGCCACGTCATGGGGGAATGAACAGATCCATACATGATTTTCTGAATATGGATTGTTGATTCAGCGGCCCGAACAGATTATTGAACATATCTATCTCTTGTAAGGGCCCATGGGTCGTCATGTTCTTTGACTTGAGTTGGGCCGAAACCGAGTTCGCATACACGCAACGCCGACGCGCTCTATATGATTACAACAATTTTTTATTAAAAAAACAATAAAAAAACAATTTTTTATTTTTGTGAATACGACACTTATTACAAATAATATAAAATTTAGCATCAAAGAAACGGCGTTTCTATGCCACGCGCCAAGTCAACGACATTGTCTTCTTAAAATATTTTACTATATCAACATTTTATAATTTTGTATGAAATACAACTTAGTTTTAGGTGAATTAAAAGCTTATTACATTCAATAAAATTCCCAACAACATCTTACTAATCTCTGCTCCTTCCATATTCAAAATATTTATCGATTTTTAGGATTTTTTCTTTTTAAATATGATTCATTTTTAGTGTTTTAATATACTCTTTTTATATGTCTCTAAATTAGAGATATTAATATGTGTGACAGCATAAAAATCGATTTATTCAAAAACGACGATAATATTGAAACGAGATTTTATATATAAAACAATCAATAAACAAGTTAAATATAAGGATTACGATGAAAACATCACGAATTTAATGATGTTATTAATTAGATATACTTGAAAAAATATCACATTATGTTTACGGATAAAATTTATTCTACTAAGTATCTAAAACATTAACTTAAAAAAAAAACCTAAAACAATATTTAACCATGGACAACTATTTCAAATTTTCATTAGAAAATACGATACTAATTTTTGCAAGTGACAACAAATTTTTATAAATGAAACTAATTTCTATGAGCTACAAGAAAAAAAATATTTTGATAACTAACAGCATTTTCTTCAATATTAAGTTTGTTTTAACCTTTACTTAGCAACTTTATTTTCTGAACTAATAGTTATTTAAATAAATTAAAGGAAAATAAAAAAAGAAACTTTAGGTATTGCCAACCAACCGCTCTATGTGCGCGTAGCTTTGTAATTCAAATTTATCATTTCCTCTCTCTTTCTCTCATGTCCTTATTTTTTTTTCCTAATACACATAAATAAATATACACACACTAATTTACACACTCTCAATCTCAAAATTGGGATTTTTTTGATGAAACAATCCAAAATTGGGATTTAATTTGTTCGGTTGAGAGGAGATTTTTCAAAAATATGAAAGGAGGGTTGGCTTTGTTGCTTGCAAATTTTGCAAATTTCTTGAATTTCATTTACCCATACCTGGAAAGAATTCCGGGAAAATTCTTGCCGGTGCAGATGGAAAATATGATGGCTTTGGTAGCTCGTACTGGCAGACTTTTACAACGTTATGATAAAGGGTGTCGCCAAGTTGTTGGGTATCCATCATTTTCTCTCTAATTTTTTTTTTTTTTAAATTTCTTCAATTTGATTTGATTATGAAGGAATTTTTTTACCATTTTTTTGAAAAGGGTTTCTCTGAAATCTATAAAAGTTTGACTTTTTTTTCAAAATTTGATCGATGGGTTGTAATTTATAGCTCTGAATTTTACAATGGGGATTATTGATGTTGAACATTTGGGCATTTTTTGTAATTGGGTGTTTGCAAATTGGATGAACAATGCCCTCCTAGTCAATTTGTGAGATGATTTTGACACCCCAATTGGATTTTTTTTTTTTTTTACATTAAACATTTGTGTTGACTTTTTTTGATATTGCCTTTATTTGCAAGTTGTCTTGCTATGGTTCAATCAAGCATTCATAATCTGACTTTGTCTATTTGTGTTTCCAATTTATTCAGCTGTATCCCTTATAGATATCGAAATGCTAGTCAATTGTCTTCTTTTAATGGAAACCTCATTGAAGAAGAAATGGAAGTTCTTCTTATTAGTTCCCAGAACGGCAATGGGATGTTGTTCCCTAAGGTAGAATCGCGCTTAGGTAGCCCTCACTGTATTATATTTCTGTTTCGGTTTCTAATATTTGTATTGGAACTATAGGGAGGTTGGGAAATCAATGAATCCATGGAAGAGGCAGCAAGACGTGAGACATTGGAAGAAGCTGGTGTGACCGGAAATGTTGAGGTCAGGCAAAATCATTTTAAGTTTATGGAAATGTCAAAATTAAGTGTCTGATTCTAACTTTTATTAATTTGGGAATGGATACAGGATAGATTAGGTAAATGGAGATATAAGAGTAAAAGCCGACCTGTTGTTCATGAAGGCTACATGTTTTCTTTACTAGTGAACAAACAATTCGATCTTTGGCCAGAGAAGAATAATAGAAATCGAAAATGGGTACGTATAAATTTTATAACTTGCATCTTTTCATGTATTTATATACATAAATTTGTTTCCTTTTGCTTAAATTTGTATCAGGCATCAGTCAGTGAAGCACGAGAAGTGTGTAAGCAATGGTGGATGAGAGAAGCTTTAGATGAGTTAGTTCGTAGACAGATCGAGAGGAACTAAAATTCTTTCCTTCTTTTTAGAGGCGCAAAAATGAGAATGAAGTTTATTGTCAGCAAGAAAGTGTTCATTCATGATCCTCCTTTGTTTGTAGTCGTTCTGTTTTTTTTTTTTTTTTTCTTTTAGTTGCAGTCTTGGAAAACTTAAGGTCGTGTTCGTTTTGCATCTGGAGCTTGATCCGACGAACACACCCTAAGTGCAACATCAGGAAATGCTAGTGATTTTTGGAAATGGAATGACTTATATGGTTGAAAAACGGCCAATTCGGGGAGGAGATGGATTTTTGGTCTTGCACTTTTGTAAATTTGAGTCTTTCTTTCTTTCTGTTGATGATGATGTTGTCAATTTTAAGTAATCAATGTAGTTTTGGAATTAATAGGCTTAGAAGATTAGTGTGTTTTCTATTAATATCTTATTATTGTAAATATGAAATGATGTTTTGTATATAAATTTCATGTTTTTTTCTTTATTGTCAAGTATTTTTCTTCTCATTGTAATCTCTGACTAGTTGTTAATCTAGTACCATGCCATTAATCCTTAGTTGAAAATTCAGATCGAAAGAAGCTCAACTTACCAGCTAAGCATGCAAAACAATAAATGTGTTTGATTTCATTTGCTAGTTCAAATGAGACATTACCACGGTCCGGTTTCGATATAACATTCGCAGTTTCATTTTGGGTTTCTTATCCATGGTTCAGATGAGATCTTTAAAGGAGGTTGGGTGCAAAGATCCGGTGGTCGGAGGGGAGGAGTACTTGATGCCGGTGGTGAAGATGTACACGTGACAGTCGTTAGTGTCGATACTTTTCATACTACGATTCAGCCATACTTTCAGATCTTTCAGAATTCAACAATTGGTCCTTGAAGACTGGTTCAGGTACACTAGCACCCTTCCAAAATTCAACAATTGGTCATCATGTCCAGAGGTGAATTTAGAGTAAATCAGTTATATATATTTATTATTTTTGACGGATTAAATCATTTTTCCTCCACTTTTGGTTGTCGGCAGCTATCACATCCAACAAGGCAACTGTCTGTGGGTTCCAAAAATTATCAACCTAGAATTATTTGTACCAAAGACAATACAGGACATTCATCAACGTACAAAACGTTCACGTCCCCACACCCATCCTGGAATCTGAATATAGCTATATAACTGGAAAGAAGAAAGGATCATAATCCATTATAAATAAAGCTTTGCTTAGTGACCGTCCAAAGTTGATAGATAGATAGATAGATGAATTGGACAAAATAATCAATCAGCTTTCCCTATAGTGCAATTATTTTCTTTATTCCTATCTTTATCCTTTGCCTTTTCTTTTTCCTATACGAATACCTTCCTTCTCTCTCACGCGAGAGGGACTTCAGAAGTATTATAAAACACCCACAATATTGTCAACAAAACACCCAATTCGCTCGCTAATATAGATTTTCCTTGTGGAAAGAAAAAAAAAATTACATTTCACAAGAATGGCCGAGTCTGTTGTCTCATCTGTCATTTCTACACTTGGCAACTTGCTCCTTGACGAAGCAAAATTTCTATATGGTGTCAAGGATCAAGTTAAGGAGACGCAAAAAGATCTAATACTTTTGCAAAGTTACTTGCGTGATGCGGATAAAAAGCAACATGACTCTCAAGTTGTTCGTCGCGTGGTTTCTGAGATTAGAGAGCTTGCTTATGATGCTGAAGATATCATCGAATCTTTCGTACTCGCTTCAAAAAAAAGTCAGACTCAAAGAAAGCCAATATTGGCTTCATGAAAGTTGTCAAGAGGTACGCTTGCATCTGTAAAGAGTGGAAACAACTTCATGGTGTTGGCTCCGAGATTAAAGCTATCCAGAGTAAGATCTCTAAGCATGCTGACAACTTGCGGAGGCAGGGGGTAGACCGGATAACAGGAGCAGAAGGCTCAAGCTCTAGTACTACCAGGAGTGATCAACAGTGGAGAAAAACTTATGATCATGATGAAGAAGATGTCGTCGGCTTAAAAGAAGATGCAAAAGCAGTGGCTGCTGAGCTGGTGGCTGCTAAAAGGAAAGAGAGTCGAGTCGTCTCCATCTTCGGAATGGGTGGTATCGGAAAAACAACGCTGGCAAAGAAAGTGTACCATCTTGAAGAGGTGAGAAATCATTTTAATGCCTTCGCTTGGGTCTTTATCTCACAACAATTTAGTGCCGGAGAAGTCCTGAAAAAACTTCTATCCCAACTTTCTACAACTCCAAGTAATGAGTTGACAGATGAAAAAGTGGTAGAGAAGCTTTATGAAGTGCAAAAGGAGCAGAGATGCTTGGTGGTACTAGATGATATTTGGAAAAATGAAGACTGGGACCTTCTAAGACCAGCATTCCCTCGAATTGAAAATAGAGGCAGCAAAATATTGGTCACTACACGCAATAAAGATTTGGCTTCTTATGCTGATCCAAAAGCTTTTGTCCATGAAATCCATTGTTTAAATGAAGACGAGAGTTGGGAGCTATTCAAGAAGAAATCGTACTTCGATCAAGATGACACAGGTACTCATTCTCCACATATTTATTTATTAATTAATATGTTTCGCACCAATAGTTTTTTTATATTTTTCTAGGAATTAGGTAACTTGGATAGATGTTGGAATTTTGGGAAGATTTTATTATGATATGTTACTAGTTAATTACTCTTGGATTGTGGAGAAGTCAAAAAGTCGTCTGGCAAAATATTTTTTTTAATCCATTCTATAATAGTCATAAACACAATTCAATGATTCATATTGGGTTAAAAATAATCAATCAGTTGTTCCCAATACATTTGTCGAGTCCCATTTATATATTGTAAAATCCTTTCATTCTTAAAATAAAAGATACTGAAAAACTTAGCTTAAACAAAAGAATTGGGGATTTTGGATGAGTAAAAAAAAATCAGCTGGGGATGAAACTTTTGGTACGGTAAAATCAATTATTTGGGAGGAAGATTTACAATGAGTTACTAATTGAAGGGGACTGTGTTTCGTTTTGCAGGCAGAGTTGAGGTTGGAAAGGCAATAATGAGAAAGTGTGGAGGTTTACCTTTAGCCTTAGTTGTGATTGGAAGTCTTTTGGCAACAAAGCATTCATTGGATGAGTGGACAAAGGTACACAAAAGATTAGAGTCATATTTAGGAACAGAGTCGTCTGTATATAAGGTCCTAGAATTGAGTTACCATGAGCTGCCATACCATCTGAAGCCATGCTTTCAGTATCTGAGCCACTACCCTGAAGATTTTGGCATTCCTACGGAAGAGTTGATCCAATTGTGGATAGGAGAAGGGTTCATACCGATTGGACAGGAGGAAATGTTGGAAGAGGTGGCCGAAGGATACTTGCAGCAGTTGATAGATAGGTCCATGGTTCAAGTGGGATATCTCTCGGGGTGGACCGGAAGGGTCACAAGTTGCAGACTTCATGACCTCATGCGAGACTTGTCTATATCAATCTCTAAACAAGAATCCTTTTTAGAGAATATTGACAACTTTCAAGATGACATCACTCGACCGATCCGCAGGCTTTCAGTGACTACAGATAATACTGCTCAGGTTTTTGGCAAGCTGCAGGATTCCAGGAACAGAGAAAACATGACTCACCTCCGCTCATTTTTACTCTTGCCTCCGAAACGTTTCGTAGCTTCAAGTGAGCAATTAGGTGACATGGTCCAAAAATACATATTGCTAAGAGTTCTAAAACTGACTAGAATTTTTGGGTCAAAAACATTGCCAGAGGCAATTGGGAGCCTCATTCACTTGAAATCCTTAATTGTTGAAGTCCTCAAGGATCGAAATGATGAATCGGCCTTCGATATACGTATTCCATCATCCATTAGTGGTTTGAGTTGTTTGCTAACGCTAAGGGTAGATTCAGATAGTTGGGCACCAAATATTGAATTTGCATCTGATGTGATATGGAAGTTGCAGCGTTTGAGGCATTTACGGTTTCCCTATAACAGTAGCCTCGTGGGTGGAGTTAATAAGTTGCATTTGCGTGGTATGAGTAATCTGCATACATTAAAGGCCATTAGGGCAGAGTGGTTAGATGTCGAAGAATTAAAAGAGTTGACTAATCTTAGGAAGTTGAAATTAGTTGATGTGGATTCATCATTCGTAGAAAGGTTGAACTCTGTCCTACACATCAACATATCAGGAGGAGTGCTAAATCATCTCCAGAAATTGTCCTTATGTACCATACGGGATTCAGCAGGAATCGACATAACTGGCATAGTATCATCGCCACTTCTTCCCGCTCTAACAAAGTTAAGTGTTTCTGGAAGATTGACAAAGTTTCCAACAGCACACGACTTCCAAGCTAAATTAACATGCTTATGTATGTTTGCTTCTGAACTTGAAGAGGATCCGATGTCTACATTGGAACAGCTCCCTAGTTTAGAGAAGCTCTACTTAGGTCAAAGTACATTTTTAGGGGAAGAGATGGTGTGTTCAGATGGAGGTTTCCCTCAACTCAAAACCGTAATTATTGCGTTGCTGTGTAATCTAAGGGAGTTGACCATTCATAAGGGAGCGATGCGTGTTCTCTCCCATTTGGAGATAAAAAAATGCTGGAGATTGAAGGAAGTTCCAAGTGGATTGAGCCACATCAGTACCCTTGAAAAAGTGGAGATCAATGGGAAGAATTATGCTATTCCAATTGTATGGGATATTCCAATTGAAGGAAGCTCCAAGTGTGAGCAACATCATCGTTAATATTTTGAAAAACTGATAATCAATGGTTGGAAAAACCGATTCGATCGGAATCCGTTACTACTGGATATCTTCATCTCTATGTGATAATCGATTCCATCAATTTGTGGCTCACACTAGATAATCGATTGATGGAATCAATTTTTTTTTTCTCTTCTTCCTTTGCGATCTGATTATGAATGAAGAGTGCCGTAAAAATCTTTACCCTTAACTGTTACATAGTTTTTTTTTTTGGCCGTTTACTCTCTTTTGTGTGAATCAACTTTTGTGTGAGCTGGAATAGTAATTAAAGCTCATTTTGGTTGTTTTTCTTAAATTCTGAATACAATCACCAATGCCTTGAAAGTGTTTGGTGAAATGCCTCAAAGAACAATTGTCTAGCTACCTTATCTTTGTTCGAAACAATTTTTGTCCGAGTCTGACGGTAAGAAATAGCCATACGCAAAACTATTTAATAGAGAGGAATAAAAATGTCATTACCATAATAAAAATGCCTTTGATCGACCATTGTGTGTTGTACTTGCTGAAATAAGACCTGGAAGGTACAGTATATGTTAACTAGGTTGCATGCCCGCAGCCGCATAGCTTGTGGGTGGTATTTTATTTAATCGAGCGATAATTGTTGGGAAGGTATAGGGCAGGAACAATTTACGATATGCACGCGAGTGCGATAACACTAAAAGAGATATATTCAAATTTCTACCAAAATATTTAACTTTGTCCAATATAAAGGAAATCCCCATTTAGTTGCAATTGTGAAGTATGTTCATTACGAACTTGGCACATTCGTAATGGTTAATAATCTAAGTTTGAGTCTTAAGACATATCGATTTTAAACCCAGCCTCAAAGTCGCTTCCCAGATACTGCTGCCTGAATCTTTAACATGCTATTTCCCGTCGATTTATACCTGATTAAAAAACCAATTTCGTCAATGCCTAATTGCAATAGTAGGAATACTAATACATGATGTAGAATAGAGAATGCTTAGTTTAAAATAAACATAATCTTTACGCTGATCCATCAAGTACATGGGAAACATACATTAACAATTATCACATATTGAGTTTGGTTATCGAGACACATTAACGTGAAAACCGCATGCATATAAAGTAAGTTGTAGCTTCTTGCTTCTCTTTTCTTTCTTATTTCTTGTACAAAAATGATTCTATAAAGTGCTCACCTTCTTTGTCATGTGAGACCTCCGGAGAACATGTATAATCCATCTTCCATAGACTGCAAAAAAGCTCCAGACACGGATAATTGCTGAAAACAAATGAGATCGTTTGAAACTCTACAATGCGAAACTCAACCAACATATACATAGTTTGACTGCTCAATTGCTCACAATGAACTAAAATCTACTTGAAAGACTCACAATGGACGGCTAGGATCTATATATGATGGGCGAATCAGTATTCGGATGGCTCGGCCTTGGAAGTTGCAATCGCATGTCGCTGTTGTTGAGGAACCGGTCCCAGTTGTTCTTCAAAATACTGGTAAGCAGATGTATGTGGAAAGTCCTAAAAGGTTTTCGTTTTCCAGGGAAGAGAAATCCTATATGGACGCTTTGACGAAGATCATGGAAGCTGAGAAGGAGCTTCGGGAAGCAAATATAACGACTCCAGAACAATCTCCATTGTTCTCATTTCAGTCAAATGACTCAGAAAAAGTGTGGCTTTCGCAAAGTCTTGTCGGCCATATAAGATATCCAGAGAGTGCTGAATCTCTTATTGGCAGACTGATAGATGAAGCTCCTGTCACGGTTACTCTTCGAATGATCAGTGCCACTGCTATATTGCTAACCTTCACAAACTTTGAGGATCGGGATGCAATTCTTACCCATGGTGAACAATATTGAATTCAACTATTCAATTTAATTCAGAGGAAGATGCTCTCTTTTGGAACTCAACTATAGCTGCGTTTTTGGAGCAACGACGTTCCCTCTCAAAAGATTACGTGGCCTCTCAAGCTATTCGGTTCGTACTTGCTAATCTAAACCCATCACAAAAGCTCCTTTGCTTCTAAAAAGCTCCCATTTTTATGTATTTTTTTTTGTCAATACAGCCCGCGAGAAAGGATACAAGTCAGTAGCTCATCTACTCATGGCAGAGCTTCGACAAGGTGGTAGCAAGAGAGGAAGAAAATGAGGATATGCTGTTTTGAAGGATAGGAAATTAGGGAAGCACAAAGCCACCAATGTAGGAAACTCAGATTCTAACTTTTGTAATGAACAGATGAGATTTGTGGTTTGTGACAAGACAGAGTGGAAAGAACGAACTGAAATTGTCGTCTTTTGAGGAAAAACGACAATTTATTAGAGACGCAGGTTGTAGCTATTTTGGTTGGATATGCCTAGTTCTAATTTTGAGATTACCAGCATGAATCATGATTGATCATTTTTTGGCAGAATGATAAGAAACGATAATTACATCTGGACCCTCAAACTATAGCCTAACAGGTCCCTGAACTTAGCAACGTCAAATTTGGCCACTTAAACTATGCGCCGTTTAATATTTGGGTACATGCCGTTACTCTGTGCTCACATGTCAATAACGGTGTCGTTAACTTAGACAAGACCATTATATCGCAAATATTAATTTGTTAATTTGATAATTTTGCAGCACTCCTGAGTTAGGAAAGCCCTTAGAATTGATTTATAAGGAGTATATTTCATCATCATAGAATTGAATTCTTCACCAACTTGCTTGTTTCTAGTTATTTATCTGTTAATCTTTTGAGTGGTAAGAATGAATTTTGAAATGCAATGATAGATAGATAGATAAATAAATCAGATGAGATCTTGTTGATCTTTATATATGTAGTTGCTCATAGATAAATCGAAAAATGTACAATAGACTAAATGATGGATGTTATTCAAACCTGGAGCATGTAGGTTCATTATCCTGTTCACTATACGCCTGCAATCAATTGAAAAAACAATTAGCAAACACACAAATTTTGAATATACCAAGGGATATATTTTGTGGTGTAGCCATCTACGACTCGAGTTGCGACGAATTTGTCAGGGACTTTCTTGTTGAGCTCCCGGATTATTTCGGAGATACGTCGAGTGATTCCCGAAGTGGGTATGACGTATTCGTCTTCTCTTTCATTCTCTTTAAATGATGATGTGGTCGAGAAATTTCGTTGAAGCAGAAACTGAGGATGATGAAGGTGCTTGTAATTTTCTGATTCAAAGTGAAAGCAGACTTCATCAGAGTAGAGCAAGTCTTTGAAGCCATATTTCCTTCACCGTAATATGTTTGCCTATTTCACCTAAGAGAAACTATCGACATTTAAATCTCGACTCCTGAATGTTTTTCATTTATACTACAATGATCTCTGGGTTTAATTCTTGTGATTGTTACATCCCGTCAGTGTCCTCACTAGGATTTGGTTGGTTTGAGATCACAATGAACAATTCGGTATCCCGTAGACAAGGCAACAACTCGCTAATCTACTAAGCAAGTCTACAACTTGGTAGCTATCAAACGATGCTACAACTCGCTAAGCTATTAAACAAGGCTACAACTCGGTAGCTATTAAATAAGGCTATAACTCCGGTAGCACTAAACGCTAATAAATTGAACAAGTTTACAATTTGGTAACTATTAAACAAGGCTACAACTCACTACAATATTAAACAAGCCTATAACTAGGGAGCTCTAATTAAACAAAGGCTACAACTCGGTAAAATATTTTATACAAGCCTAAAAATCGGAAGCACTAAATAAACAAGGCTACACAACGCTAAGAAATTGAAGAAGGCTACAACTCGGTAATGATTAAACAAGGCTACAACTCCGTAATGAATAAACAAGCCTACAACTCGGGAGCACTAATAAACCAGGCTACAACGAGCTAAGAAATTAAACAAGGCTACAACTCGGTAAAATTTTAAACAAGACTATAACTCGGGAGAACTAATTGTACAAGGGTACAACATGCTAAGAAATTGAACAAAGCTACAACTCGGTAATGATTAAACAAGGCTAAAACTCGGAAGAGCTAATTAAGCAAGGCTACAACACGCTAAGAAATTAAACAAGGTTACAGCTCGGGAGAACTTATTGAACAATTTTACAACACGCTAAGAAATTGAACAAAGCTACAACTCGGTAAAATGTTAAAAAAGTTTACAACTCGGGAAAACTAATTGAACAAGTTTACAACTCTGTATCGATTAAACAAGGCTACAACTCGGGAGCACTAATTAAACAAGGCTACAACACGCTAAGAAATTAAACAAGGCTACAACTCTGTTACAATTAAAAAAGGCTACAAGTCGGGAGAACTAATTGAACAATTTTATAACACGCTAAGATATTAAACAAGGCTACAAGCTTTTAAATATTAAACAAGGCCACAACTCAGTCACAATTAAACAAGGCTACAACCCACTAAAATATTAAACAAGCCTATAACTCGGGAGCTCTAATTAAACAAGCCTATAACTTGCGTTGTACTGAGTCGTAGGTTTGTTAAGAGCTTTCTGAGTTGAAGGCTTGTTTAATAGCTTACCGAATTGTACCGAGTTGTAGGTTTGTTTAAATTTTAGCTGCCTACTTATAGGCTTGTTAAGTATCTTAGCGAGCGGTAGCCTTGTTTAATAGCTATCGAGTTGTTGCCCTGTTTAATATCTTAGCGAGTTATAGGGTTGTTTAATTAGAGCTCCCGAGTTATAGGCTTGTTTAATATTTATCGAGTTGTAATCTTGTTTAACATTTACCGAGTTGTAGCCTTGTTTAAATTCTTAGCGAGTTTGAACAGATATTATTGATGTTCGATTAAAACATTCAGGAGTCGAGATTTAAATGTTGATATTAGTAAATTCAAAGTGTCATGTTATGTTGAGAAAGTCTTTCCATGTTAATTCATTTAGAAGTGTTCTATCCCAATCTTTACAATTCTACACGTAAATGATCAAAACAATTACTTCATATTTTCTTTAAATTAGTTCGAAAATCACAAGTTATGAAAATGAAAATATGTTTAAAATGTCATGTATCGGAGGACGAAGGGAGTGCATCCTTGTAAGTACATAATCCTTGTAAGTACATAACATTACACTTTGAATTTTTTAATATCTGACATTTAAATCAATGATCGAACATCAATGATCTCTGTTCAAACTAGCTAAGAATTTAAACAACTCGATAAATGTTAAAGAAGATTACAACTCGGTAAATATTAAACAAGCTTATAACTCGGGAGCTCTAATTAAACTTGAATTTTTACTCTTCTTCCTCGTGAGTAAGGGGAATTTTGTAAGAAAAGAATGATGCTAAGATACAGAATTCCCAACCCACCGATTTGGGGAATGTTGAAAAAAATTATGACGGATTAACTGATTTTACGTCTACCCATTTCATCAAATCTATGAATCTTGGGTTCTATTTGAGGAGGTAAATGAGGGAAGTAACAATCTCGGGGTTGTGGTGAATCCTGTTCGTCTGTCGAGTCTTGGAGAATTTGCGACACCTCAGTTTGTTGCTGATAAGTTTATACAGGCTGAAAAGAAAAAAGGTAGCTTTTTGTCCAAGTTCAATCTAAAAAGCTAAAAATTTTGATCTTGATAGGTTGTAGTTCAATATGAGTTCTTGATGAAAAATATTGCTTTATGAAATGCTGAATTCCGACACTATATATATGATCAAATGGAACTGCTAGACTTATTGAACTCCAAATCCGATTCGGGTCATCATTAATTTTCTCTCTTTTGAACTTGTTCAATGGAAGGAAATGTCATTGTCCTTGCAGAGGTGTGATCATGGCCGTTAAAACTGATTACTACAAGACTTTGAAAGTTGATAGGACTGCTTCATTGAAGGAGATTAAGAACTCTTAATTGAAACTTGCTCGTAAGGTCAGTTCCGTTTGTTCAATTGTAGTTTTCATTGATGTATGCTTGCTTAGTGAAATTAGTTCTAAAAATCCTTTTTTTGGGGACAATGGTAGCTACCCTTCATGTAAATGTGCAATCTTGTATTGAAAATACGGTTTCGAGTAGTGTAGATTAGCTTAATGCTTCAAATTGTTTGTGGAACAGTATCACCCAGATATGAATAAGAGTCCTGGTTCTGAAGAGAAGTTTAAAGAGATAAGTGCTGCATATGAGGTTAATTTGTCGTCTCTTCAAATGTTGTCACTGCTTAGCTCTTTTATGTCGGATTTATCGTTTAGAATTTTTCTGTTGTTGAAGTTTTGTGCTGTGGAAGAATTTCTAGGTCCTATCCGATAATGAGAAAAAGTCCGTTTATGATCGCTATGGGGAGGAAGGTTTACAAGGTGAATTTAATTGTTCTGGCAACACTTCCGAGGTTGGTTGCTTCTTATCCATTGTCCAAATTCATGAATTTCTACTTTTTTCTGTGGTAGATTTGAATTTATGGTTTTCGTTTCTAGGTAGATCCCTTTGATATTTACAACACATTCTTCGGTGGTCCAAATGGATTCTTTGGTGGGATGGGTGAATCTGGAGGCATGAACTTTAATTTTGTGAACAAGAGAAGCACTGACCTTGACAATCGATAAATACCTGTCAACATAAATTTCTTTCTCTATACATGTGAGAAGAAAATCCATTGTGACACTCGAATTTTGTTTTTGTATTAGGTATAATCTTAATCTGAGTCTTGAAGAATCGGTTTTTGGTGGAGAGCGGCAAATCGAATTCCCTTGTTTTGAAACGTGTGGCGACTGTGGAGGAACGGGTGCTAAATCGAGTAACTGCATCCAGTCATGTTCTGAATGTGGGGGAAGAGGCGGAGTGATGGAAACCCAGAGAACACCGTTTGGAGTCATGTCACAGGTAATTGTAATTCTAGGTATATATTTATTTTCAGCTACCGATTTTTCTTCAGATTCCCCATCTCATCCATGATATTTGCATATTTTCAGTTATCTTCCTGCTTTAAGTGCAATGGTAATGGCAAGGTAATTACTGAGAATTGTCCAAAATGTGGAGGCAATGGTAGAGTGCACTCAAAGCGAACCATGAATGTGGTCATCCCACCAGGTGTTTACAGCGGAGCCACTATGCAAATTCGAGGAGAGGGAAATTTTGATAAGGAAAAGTAAGGCATCTATCTAGTCTATACATTATTTATCGAACAAAACCTGTATTTTACTAGAGAGAAACTCACAGTAGCCGATTACTCTTCTTTCCCGGGCAGTGGCTATGCAGGGGAACTCTATATAACCGTCCATGTAAATGGAAAGCGAGGAATTCATAGGGATGGTCTTAATCTTGTCTCAGAGATCAATATTGATTACACTGATGCTATAATAGGAACCAAAATCAAGGTAACTCATTGGAATGTAACTTTGCATTCTTCATACATAAGCTTTTGTGAAAAAAACCGATAAAACAGTCTCGAGCTTCTTATTGCTGGGAAATTGTGTGAAAGTTGCTTCAAATAGACCTTTTATTTAAAAATTGCAGGTCGAAACAGTTGAAGGTAGCAAAGATCTTCGAATTCCGTCAGGAATTCAGCCAGGCGAGACGGTGAAACTGTCACGTATGGGAGTTCCTGACATCAACAAACCTTCTGTGAGAGGAGATCATCATTTTATTGTAAAGGTTTCTATCCCAAAAGATACCAGGTCTGAGTTATTGCATGTTATTTTTCTTCCATTAATCATGTACTGTACATATTTTTCATAGTATTTTCCTTGGAACTGACAGCAATGAAGAACGCAAACTTATCAAGGAACTTTCTCGATTCAAGTCTAATAAAAAAGACTCCTCCGATGAATTTGGTATTTTCTATTTCTTGAATATATCAATGTATACGAGTTGAACTAGGATTTTTCAATATAGTGAATTTCTGTGTTTCAAACTGTCCAGGGACTTTTCAGAAAAATAATGCTTATTCCAATAAGGGGAATAAAACATCTCTTTGGAACTCCATCAAGTCCTTCATGGGGTATATTATATTATATTATATTTATTTATGTTTCTTCTTTTTGTCACACTTGCTGTTGGGAAAATAATTTTTATTCTATCGTCTAATAACAGGCAAAGGCAGTCTCGTGATGGGTTTTCATCGATTAGCATAGACAAATCAGCATCATCATTGTGGATGGCAAACTAGATTCCTCACAAATGGTCACAACTTGCATCATTCTCATTGAACTTGTATTTACATCATAGTTGGTAAGAAAGCATTATTTCCAAAAAGAAATCGCAATAGAAGAAGACTACAGTAAGTTAGTAAGAATATTTCTTATCCTAGTAAAAAAAAAATAGGCTTCACCAAATTTAGACATGGCGGGATCATAGTCTGTCATCAGTTTTGCCAATATAGTAGTAAATGATATGTAAAATGTATGTTTGGTTTGGTATTTTGAGCATGTTCCGTCTCGCTCTAAACATCATAGTATTATTTTGTATCGATTCTTTTACCATTGTGTATTGACTCGGAAAGTCGACTTACCATTTTACCTGCATTCTTGTTCTGTGGGTATCGTCTCATTATATAGCACCAACCTACTGAACAAAAGTAGAAGATAATAAAATTTAGGAGAAATTTTAGGTGAGTCTTAGATTATAATGCTAGATTGTGTATACAAATGTTTGAATGCCTTTCTCTATAAATGTTTTATCTATTTATAGGTCTTGGATATAGTTGTTGTAAGAATAAACGTTAAGCGCGATTGGGTGAGTTAAATTTCGGCACACGATATAACCCACGTTATGCTCGCTCGAGCGAGCTATCCGGACGGTTTGAATTACGCTTTATGCGATTTGATCCGCTCGACTTGGATCGACACTTTCAGCTAGTTTTCTTAGTGCTTTTCTTTCTACACAGAAAACAGTAGGACTAAGACTAACACAATCAAAACCAAGCCGAGTACAGATCCCATAGAAATTCCGGGAATTGCTCCACCGGACAACATCTAATTATCATATAATAATAATAATAATAAAGGACAAAGATGGGGACTGGCTAATTATAGCCGTTATTAACAAAGGACGAACGGACCCTTCATGCTTTTATTTTGTCATCTCTACATTACATGATTAATTAATTTTGGTATTTTTTCCATATTTCTAAACGTCCTTTTCTTTTATTCACATGTTTTTTTTAAAAAACCTAATAAATAATAATTAGACTAACATGTTTTATGCAATCAATTCTGATTTTTTTTTTTTTAATTTCAAAAATAAAATAAAATTCTGAACTTTTTATGAAAGAGCAAAATTGGGATAATAAATATGGAAATAAATTCTCATTCAACCGACAGTCATCTTTTTTTTAAAAGAAAAAACATCTTTTCTAATTATAGCTCAACTAACATTGAACTATTTTTCACACTCTACTCTATTATTGCAGGCATGAAGTTATAACATTTTAATGGCTTGACTTGCTATTTATTACACGAAATATGTCCCATTTTCACAAAACAAATGTTATCTACTTTAAACAAATTTTTATTTTATTATTTATGATTTTAAAGATGATGCGTTCGTTGGAGGATTGGACATATTCGAGATATCCAAAAAATATATTTTTTATCATTTTTATAAAAAATAAATCTTTTAAAAATTATTCTGAACATGCTTTCAATACGAGACAAGCTCGCACCTTAATTTTTGAAGTAGTAAATATGAACTTCCAAAAGAGGATAGAAACAATTTTTAATCCACTAGAAAACATGAATTAAAAAACAAATTCAGTAGAGTAAGGAAAAAAAGACAAATTTAAAAGAGTACTTAGAAAATGAAATTACATAATTAAAAAAATATATTTTTATTTTTTATTCATCAAGAAATGAAAAAGTAAATGAAAAAAGTTGACTAATTTATCTCTCTGTCTGTCTCTCTACTAACTTTGTAAAAACAATCAATCCTTCTTCACACTCACATCACACTGTTTGACAGCTAGGGTTCATCCATCTCTAAACTTTCTCTCTCTAAAAACCTCCATTAATGGCTCCAAATTAGAAACACCCATAAGTAAAAAGCTCATAGATTTTCATACCCAACTAATAAAAATCCAAACTATTTCCATCTTCATGAAAATGCAGACCGGAAATCTTATCGTCGTCTTCTTCACGCTTGTTCATCTCCTCCATTGCTCATTTTCAGATCTCTCTCAGGACAGAGAAGCTCTGCTCCGCCTCCGTTCTTCTGTTGGAGGAAAAATCCATCTCTGGAACGTCACCGCTTCCTCACCCTGCAAATGGAATGGAGTCAGCTGCGAGAACAACCGCGTCACGGTGCTCCGGCTGCCTGGAAAATCTCTCGCCGGCGAACTCCCCACCGGCATTTTCAGTAACTTGACGGAGCTTCGAACTCTCAGCCTCCGACTAAATGCTCTCACCGGGAAGCTTCCGTCGGATCTCGCTTCTTGTAAGAGTTTAAGGAATCTTTATCTACAAGGAAACAAGTTTTCCGGTGAGATCCCTGAATTTTTGCCCTTTTTGCATGATCTAGTTCGCTTGAATCTCGCGAGCAACAATTTTTCTGGGCAGATTCCGGCGAGTTTCAGTAATTTAACTAGGCTGAGGACTTTGTATTTGGAAAACAATCAGCTTTCCGGCTCAATTCCGGTTGGTTTGAACTTACCGGACCTTAGTCAGTTCAACGTGTCTAATAATCTGTTAAAAGGTTCTATTCCGGCCAAGTTACAGTCTTTTCATGACACTTCGTTTTTGGGTAATTCATTGTTATGTGGCAAACCATTGGTAGCTTGTAGTGGAGCCATTAGTATTCCTGCTAAGCCCATTGTCGTTGAAGGAGACAATAATAGTATGAATAAGAAGAAAAAGAAGTTATCCGGTGGAGCAATTGCCGGAATTGCAATCGGATCTGTACTCGGCTTGGTTTTGATTGTGTTGGTCCTATTGTTTCTGTGTAGAAAGAAAAGCACTAAGAAAACTAGCTCCATCGACATTGCGGCAATTAGCAAAGAAGTTGAGATGCCAGGGGAGAAATCTGTTGGGGAGGTGCAAACTGGTGGCTATTCTGCAATTTCGGCTGCCGCCGCCGCGGCAATGTCCGGAAGTAATAATGGAAAAGGTGTTGAAACTATCGGTGCCAGTGAAAAGAAGTTGATTTTCTTCGGAAATCAAGCTAAAGTATTCGATTTGGAGGACTTGCTGAGAGCTTCTGCTGAGGTTTTGGGAAAGGGTACGTTTGGGACTGCATATAAGGCAGTTCTTGAAATGGGAACAGTGGTAGCTGTGAAGAGGTTGAGAGATGTAAACATTTCCGAGAATGAGTTTAGAGAAAAGATAGAAGCTGTTGGGACTATGGATCATGAGAATTTGGTTCCTCTTAGAGCTTATTATTACAGCAGAGACGAGAAACTTCTCGTGCACGATTACATGCCAATGGGGAGCTTGTCTGCTCTTTTACATGGTGAGAATCTCTTATACTTGAGATTTCTTCTTTTTTCGGATCATTAATCAATCTTTCATGTCAAAAGTAGTTTTGGATGTTTGATTTGAAGGTTGTTGAATAGAATGATGAGTAGATCTTTCTGATGATTTCTTATGGTTAGCTTCTTGATAAAGTATTTGCCATATGGTTGTTGCTGCCTATATTTAATGTTGGCTTGTTTTTGTCGATACAGGAAACAAAGGAGCTGGGCGGACACCATTGAATTGGGATTTGAGATGGAGTATTGCACTTGGCGCTGCTCGTGGCGTCGACTACCTTCACTCTCAAGGTCCAAATGTTTCCCATGGGAACATTAAGTCATCCAACGTCCTCCTCTCCAAATCCTATGAAGCACGAGTCTCCGATTTCGGATTAGTCCACCTCGTAGGCCCATCATCCGCGCCAAACCGAGTCGCTGGGTACCGTGCGCCAGAAGTAACTGATCCTCG